>NW_009923156.1:33282-50484 GCF_000696875.1 Nestor notabilis
TATATAGCTCCAGGATTTATCTGCCTGTGTACCACTTTAGCTCATGCAGCTGTTAGAGGTTTACTGTTTGCAGGCAACACATGGTGGTTTGCCAAGAGTACATAGAGCAGAGAAGTAAAGACCCAAAAGGTAATTGTTACTTAGCTTGGACAAGTGAGCATGGCAGTTACAGTAATCTTAGGGCTATAGTGCTATATAGTGCTTCAGCTATCTATTATATTTATTTTTCAACTTTTAATTCCTGTGGGGATTTTTTTCCTCCTGTGCACATAGTATGCTTGTTTATTGTGGAATTGCAACATGTATCACTGTTGGAGGAAAAGTATGTCTTTATTTCTTTACCTGCTTTTGCAGTTGCAAAGAAAGTTATTACAAGGTTTTTTCTTTTCCTGCACTACTGTAGGCAGGGAAATCATCCAGCTTCTGTGGTCTGGATTATTAAATTCTCATCTCTGCCTTTTTGCTAACAACTACCTTGTCATTTTTAAAACCTTAAACTTCCATTGTCAGTGGCTATGGAGCAATTGAAAAATCAAGCCTACAGAAACATGTTAATTTAATCTAACTTTAATCCTCAGAAGTGGATTCTGAACTGCAGTACCCATAGTGTCTGTGGTGGTCTTGCTGTCTACAGCCATCCCTTCCTTGGCTCATCCTAGCAGTAACCTTTCTTTCTTCAAGTATATGTTGAAGCATTTACAGCAAGTGTAAAAATCATTCATGGAACATAGATGTCTTACGAAACTTGTCTGCTTAGTCTCTACTAAGTCTTTCATAGTACCTTCCAGGACTTTAGTTTTGCATTTTTTCTTTTTTTGTACATTTTTGTTTTTTATAAGATACTGCGGTTTGATATCTTGGTTGTTTGAGTATGATTTTTCACAAATACTGCAGAGAACAATATTACAGTCACTGTATCCTAATGTCTGTTTCACCACCCCCTGGGGTAAGCCATATGCCTGAGAGGGAGGAGCTGCCTGCTGCTTGTGTTATGTAAAATACTAAATAATTTATAGTGCTAACTGAAAATATCTGCCTTGCTTGACAAACATTACATTAAAGTGCTTCACAGGCGCTAGGTTGAGACATAATCGAAAAAATTCCTTGAAGACATGTGAGAATAATCTGCTTTATGTGATTTTTTTTTTTTTTTTTTTAAAGTGGGGGAGCTTTGCTGTGAGTCAGTCTGTGTTTTACTTGAGGATATTGTTGACCCACTTTAGGAAATCCTTAGCTGGCAGATCAGTGTGAACCATGATGGAGGTCTGCAATATGATTCTGCAAACACTTACTGAAAGCAGCTTTTCTGACTTACTGCCTTGTTGCTGATACCAGCATCTGCTCCAGTAAAGAATCACATGAAGCTCTGGATCATGTGGCTCTTTCCTCTTGTCTATCATAATGAAAGGATTAATGGATTTTTTTGCACCGCCTTAGAAAGCTGAAGGTGTTGCAATGTACTAACAAATGCCAGTTTTAGTGTAGCTTTGAAGCTATGATGTATGCATGGAATTTCAAAGAACTGCATCTATACTGAGCATACTAAATTAGCATTAGTGTTTGATGGTATGAATCGATACAACTTCTGCAAGCTGTTTTGTTTTCAAGCAGAGACTGTTAGCTTCTATCATGTGGACTCTACCTACTTTTCCAATTTTTATCTTGGGAAATTAAAAATTGCATAAACAGAAGAAGCTTGTGTCAACATTTCTTTTAATGTAATTGAGTATTTCTGCAGTGAATAGTTAATGATCTGCTTTGCAAGACATAAATGCAGCAGTGACCTGCTCTCCTTTAGATGTTGCGGTAGTAGAATGGTGGGGCTTTGCATGATGCATGCATCTGTTGTTTATGTTAAGCTGCTTGCATATGTCTGCTGAATGGCTTGTCTCTGTATCAGTTGTAAAGGAATACTTCTGTTTCTTCTGACAAATAAGTATGCTTGATGTAATTTTCATATCATCCCCATACAGCTCTTTCTCCTCTCTCCCCTCTCTCCCCCACCCCCAGCTATTAAAACATAATTATCTTAGGCAGTTTTGTGAATGTGATGTGTAAATGCACATACTTTGGATTCATGTTGTGTGCTGTTTGGTCTGCTCCTCTGCCTGCTGAATTTCTTTCTTGGTTGCAAATAGTTAAAATTGCCTAAATGCTTTTTATGTAGTACCGTTTTATTGGTAGCATTTGCAAGTTGATACCTGTATACAGCTCATAGCTGTATATGCTATCTTGTATACAATCCTGAAGTATGGATAAAATGTTCAGTGGAATTATTAATCAGAAGCATAAATGACAATCAAATGAAGATATTGCTGAAAAGGTACCTTAAAAAATTGATATGGAAAGAAACTTTTTTTATTTCACTCTAAGTTTTTATTTTAAATTAAATTCACTAGCATTGACTGCTTGGGTAATATGGGGAGAAAATTATTTAGTTCAAATGTAGAACATAAATCACTAGATTCTCTACTTCTAAGATTACATCTATTCCTTAAGTTTTAGAGTGCTACTACTAAGATGTGACTTTGATTAAATAACTAGATAAATTTAGAGATTTCACTTCCTAAACTTAAATCCAGGTTTTGCATAGGCATGTCTTTCTCGCCTAAAGAAAGCAAACAGAAGACATTTGCTTGTCTTTGTTAAAGTGCTCTGACTTCTATGCAGTGGGTATTTTTGCTACATTTTAAAAATGATCTGTTTATTAATCAAATCCTATTGAAATGAAAGTTTACCTTCTTTCTGGTGTGTATAACTTTCAGAGAATAGAATGAATCCTGTCAAACTGAGTAGTAAAAGCACATTCAGAGCCATCTGAATATTTGGGCATTTGATTAAATAAACACTGAATTATCAGTATACCAGAAGTTTTTTAGATTTACATATAGAGGAAATACTAAAAGAAATGAAGAATGTTTCATGCTTCAATGTGTTGTGTGACTCTTACAAAATGCTCTTTTGAGATTTATTCTCATTAAACACTTCTGAAACAAAATAACTTTATGCCCAAAACTCACATTTGTCCTTTAAAAAAGCTGTTTATTCCTTTAGCAAATTCATTTTTACTTGCCAAGCCTTTGTGGGATATAAAGTCCATTAAAAAAGCTAAAAGTCTTTACTTGCATATTTGCAAAAAAACCCCAATCAAATCTTAATTATTTGATTTCTGTTACACTTAAAATTACAACCCAGTGAATTAAGGCATAATCTTTGCATTGAATTGCATTGTAGTTCAATATGTGGTTCAATATTGCAGATACATTACCAAAGCCAGGTATACTGTTTCACACTTGAACTGATATTCAAAAAATTTTTTTCAGTCTGGTAGAAAGAGTTTTGCAAAATGAGCTTGGAACAAGCAAAAAAAAATCTTGTTAGCAGTAATTGTCTGGTTATCTATGATCTCTATTTTGTTGCCTTTAAAAATAAAATTGCACTATTTGAATGATTGGAAGGATTGACTGAGAATGATTGTCTTCAAACCGAACCATGTTAAACTCCTGATTAATTGCAGAATACTTCAGGTTTTGAATGATGTGTAAAAATTGGTGGTAGGGGTTACGTAAGCCAAAATAATGGCACATTATCCCTTTTTTTTTACCCCTTAAATATATATTGCCTTGTTCTTTTGGGAGTTTATAATAGGTTATACATAACTAATTTTTCACAAATCATTATGATAATAGATTCATAGTAACTTTATGGATGCTGCATCAATACCTTAAAAATGCAGGCACAATTTGAGTTATTAAGCCCCTGTATCTTCCTGACAAGAAACAAATGGATGGGTTTCAGAGACGATGACATTAATCTTGCTTTCATGATTTCCTTTTTATTAAAAGCCTCAGCACTCTAGTTTCATGTCTGGTTTTGGTGGTTTTTTTGGTTTTTTTTTTTTTTTTTTTTTTGTTTTTTTTAGACTGAATCTGGCTATGGATCAGAGTCAAGCTTACGACGCCATGGCTCCATGGTGTCTCTTGTTTCTGGAGCAAGTGGATACTCTGCAACATCCACCTCTTCGTTCAAGGTTAGTGAACAAAGTTTTGTTGGTATTGGTGCGTAAGTAACACACAACTGAAAAAGGAGTAACTTATGTGCAGACTGCCACACAGCTATAGAAAAAATACAAAATATTTTGTTTACTGGAAGTGTTAGTATTTCATCATATGATGAACCAATTGTGCAGGAAGCTCTCTCATGCCTCTGTACAGTTGTCCTTTTTAAATTATGGTGTCACCTTCCAGTGGCAAGGAAATCAAGCCTCTCAAAGCATTTATAACCTTTCCTAGTTTATTCCACAGAATAGCAAGGCCTCTAAATGTAAAGGAATGCTGATTCTGTGACTTAATATATTTGGGTGATACCAGTTGAAAAATTACGGCTTTCCTTATCTCATGCACATAAATATTTAACATGAGCCTCGATGGGCTGTACTTCTGGAGAGCAGAAGAGGAGCAACATGAGAAAGGGGAATGAAGGTAGATCAAAGATCTTAAACTAGAGGTTACTGTTTTTCGGGCAAATAGGCATAAAGTTAATAGCATGCAAGATCACATTTTTAATAAGCTTTTGTTGAATGCTCTAAAGTAGCATAGGCAGTCAAGAATTAACAATGAGACCAGTGGACAAAATGCTTGTATGCAATTTCTTACACCCTTCTGACATTAATAGTATTTCATAGCTGTACTTGAATTTGTTCTTCACAGCTGCAGAAATAGAATTTTTTTAATGTGTTGGACTATTACTGGGTGTTCAGAAGCATTTTAGTCGTTTTTCTCTTGTATTTTCAGAAGGGCCATAGCTTACGTGAGAAGCTTGCAGAAATGGAAACATTTAGAGACATCTTGTGTAGACAAGTTGATACTTTACAGAAATACTTTGATGACTGTGCAGACGCAGTTTCCAAAGATGAACTCCAGAGGGATAAAGGTAAAACTAACAGAAGACACGTATTTCCATAGAATTTAGCTTTTTACACAGTAATAGCCATTAAAATAGTTACTGTAGCATTCGATACCATATAAACAAAATCTCTTAAAATTACTCTTTATTATAGGAGTCGATCATAAATAGTTCTGCATAAAAAGTTTTCACTTCAGAAGCTAAATTCCTATAAGAACCTGCTTAACTTAAACTGTAGCTGTCAATAGTACAAAAGAAATGTGCTTAGTGATGTTACAGAACAGTAACTGTTTACTCTTGTAAGATGAATTCAAGTTAGTTTATCACTGTGCCTCTTATTTTTTATTTTGAAAAAAATATAGGCTATTAGTTTTGATAGAAACAATACATTCTTTAAAAAGGCAAAGGGGCTGCCATAATGAATCCTCATAAGATGTAGTGGTTGAAACTAGAGCACTGAGTGTATCAGGCCCTTGTAGACTCAGGTGTGGATGTCTGCATATTTCTGAATTGATTTTTTCAGAGCACAGCTTGTTGTATCCAAGTGCACTCCTGGGGATTCATATCAATTCCTGGGTTTGGTCTGGCAGCTTGAAACTTTTGGTAGTAAGAAAACAGTAGATGTACAATTCTACTTCTTTGCAAACTTTCTAGTGTAGAAGAGTATAGTTGCTGAATTGTAGCTCCCTGCTTATTCAGTTGTAGCACCAAGATATTGTTGTTCTTACTGTAGAATTGGGTGCTAAACTTCAACACTGAGCAAATGTTAGTCTCTTTATGGTTTCTGACAGTAATGTTGATAGTAGACTTGCATCAAAAAATACCAAACTAAACCAGTAATGAAACCCTCCACCAAAGTAAACAAAACAAAACAAAAAACCAAAACAACCAAAACCACACCAAAAAAACAAAGCGGGGGAGGTGTGTGGGTGTGATTCATGACTCTTGTTGCAGAAAGAAAGCTTACATGCTGTTTAGCCACAAAGATGATCTTAATTCTTTCTTGCACACAAAGAATTGAAAAGGTTTCTCATTCCCATAACATTCTCTCTCCAATTTAGTGGTAGAAGATGATGAAGATGATTTCCCTGCAGTGCGTTCTGATGGTGATTTTGTACATAACAGTAACAGCAGTAAGGAAAAATGTAAGTCTGTCCCAGCTTTTTCACTGAAAATTCATATGAATGGTATGGTAACCCTGATACGTGATTGGTATGTATGCTCTTTTCTAGGCAGAAAATGGCAAAAGTAGCTATTCAGATGTATGTGACAGCAAGTTCTTACTCATGTTACTGTTCATTAGGTGCTTCTTATGCCTCTGAGTTACACTTAATTCATACAAATACTAATGTAAGCTTGGAATTTGCTAATCTGTGTCCAAAGCCATATTCACTGCAAAATTCTGATGAAAGAGCTTCATCATTCAGATATTGGGAGCTGATATTTGCGACAGGTTACTGCAGTTTTTCTTACAAGTGTTACCACTTTAGGAGTGTGGTGGAGCACAATGCTTTTCCAGTCCCAGTATGGGTTTTCCAAGTTCTATGGGTGTGTAGTGATAAAGTCAACACTGTTACCAATTCTCATTCGTTATAATATTAGCACTTTTTTTACTGTATTTTCCGTTATCATTAACAGAATTCTGATTTCAGTTATCTTAAATGATCTCATTATTGTACTCACTGCATACATGCAGCAAATGTGAAGGATTCATGCAGTTCTTGCTGGGCTAGAAATCTGGTACTTTCGGTCTGGCACTTAAAATCTATTTGCATTCTCATTGGCCTATTTTTTTTGTTTCCCAAACAAAATATTTCAGCTTTTACACTGTGTAGATGTTGACAATTCAGTTAGTCCTAAGATATTTCTTAGATTTCGATTCACAAAACTTTGAAGTTGAATTACCTCCAGTTTCAAATCTGATAGAATCTCCTGAAGTACTTCCTTAAAAGCATTTTGAAAAATGTAAACACTTTAATCAAGAACCTGGAAGTTACGTGGGCAAAATAAGCCTTTTCTGTGTCTCCTGTTTTCTTTTTAATTGTCTGTCGTCTGCCTGTTACATCTTTCTGCGTTGTATTTAAGTGCTTTTTCTAGAGTATAGCCAAAACTGTTACGAGGAAAGGAAATGGAAGGAGCTTTCAGGATACTTCTAAAATTCATCATATGAGTAGATTTTTTTCAATTACATCCCGAGCTTCCTCTGCTGAGAATTAATTTTAATGCTGATTTCAAAGGTTAAGTAGCATATAACTCAAGTTTTGAATAAATCTTTCTTACCTTTTATCACCAAAGGTAAGTAATCTTGCAATGCTCACCTCTAAGCAAGTCCAGTTCCACTATCCCTTCTGTGTATATACAAGTGTACGTTTTTGAGGACTGTTAAGTCAGGACAAATCTCATGAAACAAAGATCCTTCTTTAAAAAAAAAAAAAGCTAAGTGATAATTTAATTTTACTGCATGATTCATTTTGAAAAAGATGTCTTTGTCAATTTTATTTTTTGTAGGATAATGTAGAAGTTTCAGCTTAATTTACCTTTAGAACATCATACCTACATTTTTCTCGTGTACTTCTATATGTACACATAGGATATGGGAAATGTCATTAGGAAAGTATATTTTTAGTAGATTTGGTCATCTTAAGGTATTTAAATGGCAAATAAGTAACTTCTTTATTTTTATCATCAGGAATTTAACAGGAGTTTTAAGTGATATCTTTATTCCTCATTAAAAGTTCTGTATCATGTCTTTGGGAACTTACATGCTAAGAAATTGCTGTGTTATGAGTACATGTATATAAACTCACTTACTATGACTCACTACAGAAAATAATTTCTGCAACCCCTTGCTCTTTGCATAACTTCTAATTCCAGTTATTCTGATTCCCTATTCTATTAAATTTACTTTCCTTCAATTACTTCTATGAAAAGCTTTATCTCCATTTAGTTTTTCTGTTCCTTAGTTTGATTTCTAAGGGCTAGACCCATTAAATATTTAGTAGCTGAGTGCTGCAAAGCTTGAATAGAAATGAAAAATTAAGAGTCTCTGCCCTAAAGTGGACTCATAAGTGATTCTTATCAACTGGGGAAAGTAGATGTTCCATATTGAGACAGCCATGCCCATGTATTGGTTAGAAAATTACTCAGACTAACCGATAATGAAACATTTATCGTAAACTTCACCCCTTTCTAAAGCTTAGCCTCAGAGCAGTTGTTAAGATTCTTTGGTTTCTCAGATTTCAGGTTCCATTCTTGAAGTCTTTATACAGTCCTGAAAGGACTGAAACAATCTTTTAACTGTAGATGAGGAGTGGTGGTTGCCTGTTTATTCTGGGGGCTGTTCTGCAGTCAGTACTCCAGGAAGCGAGAAGCCTGGGTTCAACCTCTTGTGTAGCCTAGTATTATAAGGAGTATTTGAGCCTGCTGTCCAAACCACCAGTGCAACCAATCTAGTGCTCACATCATAAAATTTAAGACTGACTTGAGGGACCGTATTCACATTGTCTTCTGAAATTTGTTCCCTTCTGCACCTTCCCTGGGTGGGAGGAGGAAGTTAACATGACTACAGAGAATTGTGTACTGCTTTGAAGAAATTTTGGACAGGGAGGCTTTTTCTTCTCTGTGTTCTCTAGGATGTTTGAGTAAAGAGCTAGGAAGAGTGAAAAAAATTAGTAACTAAAGAATGTATAAAACACCAAGTGAAAGTCTGGCTGATGCATATTTACCTGCTGGGATCTTGATCAGGAAGTGTTCCTGTCCATCTGCTCAGTAAAATGAACGTATTTGGATTTAGATTATGTAAGAGTAGGAAGAGCAGGTGAAACTGACGTAAGGAACCTTTTTGAATATGGAAGGTGTTTTTGTGCTGCAACTATAATGATGAAAATGGTACAGAGGTTTAAGGATGGAAATTTGATGTAAAACACGGTAGGATTTATGCTGGATTTTTATGCTTTGAATGGAGGAGGAACATTCACCAATAATGGGCTTGTTCTTAGAGGACAACTACGCATATTGATCCTACTTTATCCAAGAAGATCAACAACAGTAGGTATCAATAAATGGGTCATGCACCTGAATGTTTCTTTTTCACTTAGAATTAGTTCAGTGACATAAGATGTTAAGGTGGCATAAAATGGAAAATATAAAGGAACTTCTTTCTACTTACTGTGTTTAAAATAATTTTCTGATTCATATGAAAACAGATTGGAACAAACACAAGATGTTTGGGACATCTGGGAAAGCGTTACAGACAATCTTAGGAGCAAGAAGGGAAAACTGAGCTATCTTAACAGATACAGAGGTGTAGGAGAGAAGGGCTAAAGACCTATTAAAGGCTGAAGCATTGTATGAAGAATCTGCAATGTGAAAGGCAAGAGAAAATGAATCAGAAATAAAGCAAAATGCTTAAAAGACAGGATAATTATAAAGGAACCACTTGGAAGATGTTGAAATTGAAATTAAAGTAGGAGGAAAATCATCCTGCTGCTTTTTTTCAGTTGGCTGCATGCAGCTTGATCATCAAGTTAGAAAAGCAGTTGCAGTGTTAGGAACACTCTCCGATTAGTCTTTACCTTGAACCATATGGATCTCCTGGTGAGAGATTTCATTTTAAAGCGATTTGTAGTTGACATGAAAAAAAAGGTTTAAAAAAGGAACAGAAAAGATACTCAGGCTCTCCAAATACAACATCTGAAGACAAATACAGCTTCAAATGTTACCCAGGTAAGGCTTGAGGTCATCTTCTGGTATGTTATCTGGGAAGATGTCTCCTGTGATTGGGAATGAATCAAAATACTATCCGTTGTAAGGAATTTCTTAAGTGACCATCTCTTCAAAGAAACAGGTTTTGCATCTTCCTGCAACAAGTTCATTTTTACCCAGAGTTATAATGGCTGAAAGGAACTGTGTACGCTAATTTTAAAACTGCAAACACCACATGTATCAGGGCTACTCTGAGAGTAGTCATTAACGAATGACTTGCAACACATGACTGAAACTGTATGGATGACCGGTAGCTGAGACGTGAAGATACCCAGGAATAAAAGCTGGCTTTTTTTCAGGAAATGAGTCTGCATTGCTGCATCTCCCTTATAATCTACCCCAGAGATTTCTGAAATGATCTTGCAGTGTTGCAGCTAGTGGTAGTTTCTTCAGTATCTTTAGCATGTTCCATAATTAAAAGAGAAAAATCGTGTCTAAAGCATATAGCTGTGCTGGTAAACCTGCATGTGAACAGAGTCTACACCAACGGGACAAATTATTAGTATAAACTGTTTTTCAGTCATGAATTGTTATGGGTGAAACCCCTGGGTTATTTTCATTATTCTCAGAGAATCCACTGCATCACCTCCTTGCCAGCTTATACCACTTTCAGTCTCAGCCTCCTCCGTGTTCCCTCTGCAGCTGTTAGGAGGAGGGAGAGCTGCTCTGCTCATTATTGTTTCTGAACAGATTTTTCTTTCTCTGACTTTACTTTTTTTCTCCAGCCCCATCATCTTTACCTTTCAGGGAGTACTCTTGATTGACATGAAACAAAAAATAAGCTGTGTTCTACCACAGTATGTATGCTTCTTGAGGTGTTTGAAGCAGTTTGTAGTCTGTAATCATCTGTTTAAAAATTAGTTCAATTCCTTCTGAAAGGAAGTTATATAAAACCTTTAGAGACCTAAACCATTGCTTTAGACTATGTGACAATTGCTTGCTGTTCCCGAAGTGAAGATGCAGGGCTCTACCATTAGAAAACAGCAATTGCACTTCCCTTCCCTACAAGAACTGAACTGCTTGAAAGCTCTGCTTTGCCTTTGCAGACATACTGGATAAACTTACACAAATATTTATTTGTACTTTTTAAACCATTACAGGGGCATGCTGACAAATTGGCATGCTGGCAGGGGGGGAGGAAAGTGATATCCCTCGAAGTCATAAGCCATTAGCTTGCCCTGTGGCATAGCAGGAGTTACTTTAACTTGCAGGCTCAGTCAGCTTCAGCATGAATCTTACTTCTGCTTTCTAATATTTTCTGGCATTAATGTGTAGTGTTAGATTTGTTATTATGTCAACCTACGTACGAGTTTGACATATAATAGGTACTTTTTTTGTCACAAGTTTTAAATGACTTGTTTAAATAGCCTTAGCAACAGATGGCTTGGTTGACAGCATGAAGTAGTTGTTGGAACTGCAAAACCCACAGTACTTGGATAATTCAACATATTTGATACTTTTATCTTGTATCTTTTTACTTTGATGTTTTTAAATCTGTAATTACCTGTTTAAAGCAACCTTGAATGTTACATTTTGGGTTTGACTGCATTTTGAAATTGTTCCTTTCTTAGTGGTGTATCAGATAAGTTTTAAGGTTGCTCTTTGTTAATTAGGCACCCCTTCAAGCTGTCAAACTGCTATTGTTACGATGTATTACCACTCCCTCCACCCGCGTGATTTGCAGAGTGCAGAGTAATCGAGCATTACAAGCAGACTTGAAACACGGTATAGCAAGATGAAGCTGAGGGGATGTGTTCCTCCTTTTGAATCTCTTTCATTATCCTGTGGATAGCTGAAATTACTATAAATTTTTATTTTTGTTACGTTTCTAGGCAGTCTGTTTTCATCAGACAGTTGAAATATAAAGCACACATGTAAAATGCTTGCTTGAGTTGAAGGCAGCTGTCAGTGAATGGTTCGTGTTTGTTTTTAGTGTTTCCACATGTGACACCGAAAGGAATTAATGGCATAGACTTTAAAGGGGAAGCTATAACTTTCAAGGCAACTACTGCTGGAATCCTTGCTACACTCTCTCATTGTATTGAACTCATGGTAAAATGTGAAGAAAGCTGGCAAAAAAAGCTAGATAAGGTAAGATAATTTTCCTTCTACTTTTGTTGGGAAAATAAAAAGTTTCTTTAGATTAAAATTGAAATTTCAAGTATGCTGATAACTTATTTTATTCCAGGAATTGCTCTGATTTTTATGTGCAGCATTTATTAGTTTTAGGTGCTTTAATTTTTACACCTATGAAACATGAAAGTCTCATCCTAACTCGTGGTATAATAACATTATTTATCATAGTCTGTTTTCCCAGCCCTTGTTCAGGTAGTATGTTTTTTTTTTATATCTGTAGAGAACCTGACAGTATTCCATAGTAATAAGTGCAATGTTGCAGCCTTCAAAGAGACCTATTTGTCCATGTTTGCAGACAAATGTGCAAATCTCCGGATTTTTTTAATTGTGATAAAAGATGCTGACAATACTGAGGAGAAAAAACAGTTCTAACTTTAAATATTTCTTTAAGATACAATTATTTCACTTTTCTTTAGGAGACTAAAGAGATTAAGTCACGTTTTATGCTGACTAGTTGAATTTTTTACAAGTATGATGTTAGAATATCTGTTATTCTAATGGCAGTGATAGTTCATGCTAAGCCTACACAACGACTCTAGCAACTTAAAAAGGAGCAGTGTCTTCTCTCTCCAGTGTCTTTTGCTGGAGGCATGTCTAGGCTGTACTTCAGGCTTTTATTTCTAGAATCATGCCATCACTGGCTGGTGTCCTGTGCAGTCCTCTAGCTGTTTTCTTGTTATTCATTCAAGATGTTCTCATGTGGTGTATATCACACTTCTTACTCCATATGTTTTAGTGGTACACGATTCAAAGAATGAGCATATTCAGACAGAATACCTCCACATTTGAATCCTTGCCTCTGCCTCTATGGTTGTCTTTGTCCACATGCCAAAGGTCTGACCCCGTCTAACTGTATTGTGACTTCTGTCAATATTTAGTTACTGCTTCATCTAAGTGGTTGGAGGAATTATAGTAGATCCAAGACTTGAAGCTTGTTCATAGGGTAATTCAGGTTGGACTAGACCTCTTGAGGTCTTTTTCCCTCCAGCCTTCCACTTAAAGAAAGGACAATTAGAGATGAGACCAGGTTGCTCATGGCTTTATCGAGTCTGATTTCAAGTCTTCAAGGCTGGAGACTGCACAGCTTTTCTGGGCAACCTGTTCTGGTGTTCAACTGTTGTAACAGTAAAAAAGTTTTTCTTTATATCTAGTTGGAGTAACTCTTATTCCAGTGTCTGCCTATTATTTTTCATCCCTCTACTACAGACTTCTGTGAAGTCTGTCTCAGTTTCTTTGACTTTCTTGGAGGTGTTGGAAGGCTACTATTAGGTACCCCCTCAAAGGCTTCTCTTTTATTCTCAACGCTGAGCAAACACAGTTCACTCATGTCTATCAGATTTTGCTTAAGAGCATGGTTGAAGTGAATTTTTCTTGTCACTATGTTAGTATATAATAATACAGAATATATTAAAATAGAATTTGAATTAGGTTAGTTATTTGTTACTTCTTCTGTGGACTTAAAGTACTTATTTTTACCTGCAAATGGTAAACAAATGTAATTCTAAATGTCACTTTTGGTCTCATGTGACTGCTACCTCATACGGCATAAGTTAATACATTTTAAAAGGGGTCACAGCTTATTTGGACTTGTTTTCCCAGAAGTTAAAATAGCAGAAGATTCTAAAATGCTGCAGGATTTAAGTTGCTCAGCTTTCACAGACTTGCAACTTCTTTAAAGTCACATCTGTCAGTGAAATTTTCTGGGGTTTGTAGCACACTCGTGGTAAAGTACTTTAATTCTAATACAGAATAATTACTTTACGTTCTTCTAATTGCTGTGCTTTTGCAAAAGGAGATTTTTATTGATTTAAATAATACAGAATTGTGGTGGGCTAGCCTTGGCTAACAGCCAAATGCCCACCCACCACCTATCCAGCAGGATTAGGGGAAGAGTAGGACGAGAAAGCTGATGGGTCAAGAGGGAAACAGGGAGCTTGCTTACTGGTTATTGTCATAGCAGAACATTCTTGACTTGGGGAAAATCAATTTGTTGCTTATTTGAAATAGATGAGGTTAATGTGAAACACAAAGACAAACACCAAAAGAGCTTTCTCACCCCATTTCCCACGCTGAACTTCACTCCTTCCCTGCAGTTCTCTCTACATGCTGCTTTCTAGTCCCAAGAAAAGTGGCATGCGGAATGTTGGGGTTGCAGTGTATCTCTGCCACTCCTTCCTCTTCACACTTCTAGCCTGTTCCCACACAGGTCCTCTCCATGGGTAGCAGTCCTCTGGGAAAAATCTGCTGCAGAGTGTGTCCTCTGTGGGACATGGTTCCTTCAGGAAATCGTCCCTCTGCTTCAACTTGAGGTCCTCTATGGGCTGCAGTTTGGATATGTTCTCTGAAGGCCCTGAAGCTGCTGTTCTTCCTCTTCTAACCTTGGCATCTCCTCTGTTGTTTCTCAGTTCTGGTTCCCCCTTTCTCTGTCCCTGGGGTGTTTTTTGCAATTAAATACGTTTTCCAGAGAGGTGCCACACACATGGTGGATGGCCTCAGATGTGTGTTGGAGTGGGTCTTCTTAGGAGCTGACTGGAACCACCCAAATCTGACGCAGAGCAGCCCCCCAGCCTCCTCCAACAGAGGCCACCCCTGCAGCCCGCCATGACCAACACCTTGACACCTACACCCTTAAAGACAGCAGCTGACTGTATTCAGACCTCTGGACTTCTGCAAACACTACTCCAATTGTAGAACTGCTTTTGCTTTATTTTCATCTTGTTGTTGCTAAACATGCCTTTATGAGAATCTTCTATAACTATGGGCCTGAGCAAAAAACACTGCTTTTGTCATCTGATATGGGATGTGGGAGGAGAATGATGTTGGTCTTTGTACTTTTGGTTTTCTTGGATAGATATGTAAACTGCTTTGAAAAGGAAGTAAATATTTTGAGATTAGAAAGTTTAGAATGCCTTCAGAGATTAGAGGGGGAAATTACATGAAATCGAGCAGCTGGTAGTGTTTATGTTCTATCTGGGAGAGTTCAGAGGTCTTACAAGTCTGTCCAGTGCTTGCAAAAGCCCATCTAGCAGATCTGGAAGGGGCAGCATCAAGTTTGCCCTTCATGTCAGCAGACTCGTGCTGCAGCCTGTGTGCTGCGTAGGTTACAGGAAGAGCAAGATCAGTCAGTGGCTAAAACCAATGGCTTTACAACGGTACCATACCACCGTATAGTGGCTTTGTAAAGTAGGTACTGTAAGTGCCACTATAACCCAGCTCACTCTCCATTTGTTTCCAGCCTCCCCACTGCACTAGCTTCAGAGCTGTCTTTTGTTTAACAGCAGGGTACAAAGGTGATTAATACAAAATTATACAGCCTCTGTCATGTAGCAAGCTAGCTTAGCCTAAAGATGCAAGATAGATTGTTCTGCCGAACTTGAAGAAAATATTTCAAAATTATCACTGTCCTAAAAAAAAAATCTCATATTAGAGAAGCTCAAGTTCAAAACTTGTTGAATCTGGAGGTGACTGCATTTTAACTAGACATGACTGCAGTGTTATGAAGCAAGTATCTTTAAAACCCCCTTTTATTCTGTTAAATGGAAAAAGGTTTTCAAGTTCCATTCTGAATGAAGGTTAGAAACTATTTCTAAACCTTTGAAAACAAGAAATTATTATGATAAAAACATTTTAATTTTGAAGGATACTGCTCAAATATTGCACTCAACAACTGTAATTTTAGATTCTTATATTTAATTTTTTCTGTTACCAAAACAGTCATATGGCTAGCATAAAATTAATACAGAAGCATGTAATGTGATGTAAAAGTAATTGTAGTTACAGCTTTGCTTTCAACCTTTTACTCTCAGCTGTTAAGATCTTGAGACTGACTTTCTTTATTTTTCCAATGCAGTATATTTTTCAGTATGAGCCTCTTGAATGTATTTTATAATAGACTTTACTTAAAATTAATAAGGGATTTAATCTCTAGCACTTGGTCCATTGTTTTATTTGCAACAAAACCCTTGTGATAGTTCTTTTCACGTTGTCTTGACTACAGCAACATTTTTCTATTCTTGTTTCCTTTGGTCTTACTAATTACTATTAATGAGCAAATTTATAATCTGAACATTAAATTTTACCTTAAGATTAACATGTTTATCTTATTTTGTTCACCTTTGACAATTGTAACTTAAATGTCTCATTAAACTTCACAGAATTTTAACACACCAGTAATTTTCCTGCTGTGCAGACAAACAGTTTCCCAATTTCTGCCTTGTTGCTAAGAGAAGCTGGCAGATTTAGAGAGTTGTCTTTTGACACGTGAATTGTCATTAATTTGCAGATTGAAGTACTGAAAGTGTGGGGATTTGGGGTGAGCAGGAGGAGGAGTTGTGACTTTGTTTTTCATTCCAGCATTCTTGTAAAACTTCTATGTTTTCTCTCAGTGACTTATACTTGAAGTTATGCTTTTATGCATCTTTAGGACTCTCTAGTTGCTTTCAAAAAAAATAAACATGGAAAATTTTGTGAAATACACATGTTAGCAATTATTGTCTCTTTGTGGTAGCTTCAGAAGGGAAAGCCAATGTTCACAGATGATACTGTGTTCATCTAAGTGCTGTTTTTTCCCCTAAGAATTTTCCTGTGGAAAACTGTACTCCTTTGTTTTACATCAAAACTGTTGCTTTACTCTTCAAACCTGTCTTTAGAAACCAGAAAATGTGTTCCAGAATGAATGTTACCACCCAATTCCCAGTTAGTAAATCCTAATAGTATTGCTTAAGGGTTTTCCACTGTATTTTGAAGTTCAAATTGGGTCTCTGAGTGATTATACTCATTTGCAAGAGCTAGTGTGTGGTGTCCAATTGTCACCTGTAAGACAACTTTCTTCCACCTGAAGTGACTCTGAAAGGCAACAGAGAAACATCTATATTAAAGCAGAATTCTGCAAGAATTTCAGAAGTTTATGGCTTTTTCACTGGGAGGACTTGGCAATATGTAGAATTTGCAGAAGAAATACTAGACTTAATCTGATCCTGGCATTACTACTTTTTTTATTCAAAATACGCTATGATATAGACATCAGTGGCTGTAGCACAGTCACACACCTATTATGGGAGAGTGATGTTGAGTTAATCACTGCGTGGAGTTCACAAAATGAGTCACGTTGAAGCTATGCCAGCTGATTATAGATACAAATTTAACATGCTCTGACTCATTAGTATCTCACTACATTCAACAAATTAGCTTTTTACCAATCTTACTTTTCACCCTTTGTTATCACTGCCCAGGCATCTGTGTCAAGGAGGGTTGTATGAACTGCCAGATACAAAGTCAGTGAACCATGAATAGCTATGCTTAAGCTAGATACCAGTTTTTGCTTGCTGCTCTAGTTTCTTTCACATGACTTAAACTATCCTCAAGATAGTTAGCTACCCAAGCTTTATATTATATATA
>NW_009923157.1:0-16326 GCF_000696875.1 Nestor notabilis
GGCTCGGTCCCCGGTGGGTGCCCGCTTCTGCTGTGGAACACTTTGTGTGGGTGCACGCCGGTGTATACATCTTAATGTATGAAGTGCATATGCGTCTACTGCATATCCTTACGTACGCTTAATGGCAGTCCCTCAAGAGGCACAGGGATCGCAAAGAAAGCCAAAATGAGGGGCAGTGTCCTTCACCCCCCGCTTACCCAAAATCCCCATCACAACCAAGTGTTGCAGGGAGGCCGGGGGGTGCCCTGGCCCAAGTAAAGGCTGCAGGATCAAACCCATTTGGCGATTATGGAATTTGGTAATTTTGGAATTACGCTGCAATTACAGCCAGCCCGACGCGTGTGCTAGATGCAGCTGACAGTGGTTGTAGTTAGGCAGGTAGAGATTGCGCTGCAAAAATCATTAAGCTTTCGTGCGCTGAAAAATAGGAAGAAAGCCTGGTGGTTTAATTTGGTTTATTTCTTGAAGGGCATTAAAATGTTAGAGCTCAACATACCTGAAATAAGGATTAAAAAAATCCCCGAGTTAAGTGTTTTCCCTTTATGTAGCTTTAACGATCTGGCCCAGTTTATTCTTGTTTCTAAGAAAAATTGCTTCCAGGCAAACCCCTTTTACCTTCAGTTTTGTTCTGCCGCAGTTATCGGTGGTTGGGGTGAGCAGAGTAATTTATTTCTATTGGAAATGTGGTTGGGCTCTCTGTAACAGTCACACCGTCGGTACTTTCATGAATGAGTAAGTGACAGGATTACAAAGCAGGCATGCTTCCTTTTAAAAGAGAAAATATGCCCAGATTTCATTATTAAACCTCGTGGATGCTGTGTAGAGACATGTTTTCCATGGGTGTCTCCTGACATATTTCAGTAAATCGTGATTTCTAGGGAGGATATAGTGTTCTAGCAAAATGATTGGAGCTGAACTGCTTATTAGATGAGTGGGAAGACCAAGCTATTCTTACTGCAGCCGTGTTGCAAGCCACTGCCTGGGACAAACACATGTCAACTGTATTTATTTTTCTTTATTATTTTAATTCGCAGAAAATCTCATGCGAACTGCACCTAAAATATTTTACAATATAAAAGCCGTTTTAAGTTCGGTTCCATGTAACAACTAAATTCATTGTTTCAAGGTGCTGCCTGCTGGAATAACTCTCTGAATGGCATCAGAAAACTGGGGGGAGGTTTTTCGGGTTGTGATGGGGATCCCACAGCTACCTGGCCAAGGGACTGCAGGCCCTGTGGCTTGCTCACGTCCGAAGTGGCACGGCATCAAATGCAAAGTTATTCTTTAAATCCGGTCAGGAACTCAACCTGCTGGTGACTTGATTAATAGGTGTAAGTGGCTGCGAGCGGAGCAGCAGGGCGGGAGCCGGGAATCGCGCTGCTCTCCTATTCGGTTTCTGGGTGGAGCGTGAAGTGTTGGTCATGGACCATAAAGCTTTTACTGATTTAGTGTTTGAGAGGCGGCTGTGGTCTGCCAGGCGCTGTGTCCATCTCTCCTTCTGCACATGAGCCGGGTTTCGTTAAAGCAGTAGATGCAAGCAGCCCTCACCTTTGGCACCTGCTTCCAGATCACTTCCACCTCCTGGGAATGAATAAAACAGTCTCAGTGTTGGAGTTAGATGGGCATGGTCGCATGCTGCCTTCCTCTTGCAGGTCTGCAGGTACACAGGCCCAGGACGAATCAAGGGTATTCCAAGAAAGAAGTATTGCAGGTTAATTACCGCTGGTACCTTTAGACAGTCACTTTCTTTCTTGTGTGTGATTATTGCTTTAATTTGCTGGAAAGGCCTCTGGAGTCAAGCTTAGGTATTTTTGGACAGTATCATAAATCAAAATAAAAATTGTCAGAAATGAAGAAAAAGAATTTCAGACAGAGGAATTGAGACTTAATGTTATCCTTAATAGGTTGGGCTTTTTTCCAAAATAAGTCAGTAGCAGCTCAACTTCAATGGAAGGTCAGGTTTTAAAATGCGGTCTTGTGGCAAAAATCTGATTGGGCGAAATTAATGAAAACAGCATGTGACTGTTAAGATTTTTTTTAAAATAACTTCTGTGTAAGTTGAAATTAAAAAGAAAATGTAGTCCAGTTTGTTGTAGCTTGCTCTTCTCTCTCAGGATTTTATTAGCTCTAGAAGAATATCAACTTCTATCACAATTCCAAAATTGATTTATTGTTCTTCGTGTGAGTCTCCTTGTTTAATTAGAGGCATAATGCAGCAGCACTTTGGCTTTTGTGTGCTTGGGCAGAAAACTTTCAAAAGTCTTCTTTCACTAAAGGAGTCGGGCAGCATGGGAAGCACCTGAGAGAGGCGGTGGGACCTCTGTCCTCAGGTTTGCAGGACATGGCCAGGCCAGGGCATGGCTCCCCTGAACCCACGCTGGCAGCGGTCTGGCTCCAAGCATGAGGGTGGGCTGAAGACCCCCCACCATCTGCTGCTTCATTATACTGAAAGGGAAGTAGTTTAATGAAGATGACTTAGAGGTACTGGGTAGAGGCAAGGATCCAGTGGCTCAGGACATGCATATCTAGTTAAAGCAATTCAATATTTATTGAATAAATTAAAAAAAAAAGGTCTGTCTATGTTTATGGCTTTGATTCTCCTATTGGAGTTATTGACTATTTGCTGCTGATTTAATTAGACATATGGTGAGGTTGTAACAGCTTTATCACAGTTGTTGATTGCAGCCTACCTCTGGCTAGGAGGTAGAATTGTTATTGTCTCCAAATAACTGCTAGATACTGCTTTTAGTTTGGGCTTGAAGTCTTACTGTTGAGGCATTAGCGCTTGAAAGAAAAAGCATCTTGTGCAGCCATCTGCACCCCCCTCCGCAGCCTGGCGAGAGACGTGCCTCTGAAGGAGGGAGCTGTGCACGTTTTAAAAACAACAACAAAACCCACCCAGCTCTCTGCTTGTCCTCAGGAACTGTAAGCTGTGACAGTGTTGGATAACCTTGAACTACAAGCCAGATCCTGTGGCCCGAAATGAACTCTGCTTATCCCTGCACATTGCTTTATCTTTGTTGTTCACTTAGGCAGAAGAGCTTCAAGCATAAGGGTTTTGTCAAGCCTGCCTGATTCTGATACGCCTAAGGTATCCCTGTGTAGATGAAGGCTTTTGTAGGCAGGAGACTAATTATATCTACCAAAAGGATCTCAGAACGGTGTTGGACTCCTCCATTTAACCTTGCCTGCAGGGAAGAGTACATTCTGTCTTCCCTCTTTTATCCTTGCCCTCCCATCCTGGTCTTTCAGTTGCACTCCAGCCATTAATGGATGTACGGTACACAGCATTTCCCCTGGACATTTGCAGTAAAAGGAATAGCTGGTTTAGGTGGATAGCCTTAAGTGGTAATACAGCACTGAATGCCTCACTGTCTTTTATGCCTTTTTCTTTCCATCACCCAAATTATCTTTGGTTCCCATTTTACTGGGGCTGTGAATCACGGATTTGAAAGGATATGAAGGCGTGACCCCTTCCTGGAATGCCAAACAGTGGGATCTAGGCACCTAAATACACTGTGGTTGATGCGTGTTTCAGAAGGCAGCTTGCCTGTAAGCACAAGGACATTTGTAACACATTTGGAAACTGAGGTTTTATCTCCTGAGTCACAAGCTGACCACTGACCCATCCTTTACTCTTCCTTCACAAGGTCAAGTTCAAACCTGGTTTTAGTAGGATGACATCCCTTTTTCTTCATATATTCCATGCTCTTTTCACAGGTCTACTGTTATGTCGGATTAGCAATTACTATTCTGACGTGGCAGAATTGGCGCCTCAATTCCAGCAGCCTTCAAACCCCAGGGAAACAGCCCTCTGTGTTGCTGGCTAATGGGCCATGTCTTACAGCGTCACATGCTGTTTCTCCAGTTTAAGTTTCAGGGTTCAGGTACCACTAATGGTTTGCAATAGAAGAAAGGTACAAAGTAGAAGGTGGCTTTACAGTTACATACAACAACAACCCAGAAATGACACGAACACTGAGCTTGCTTCAGTTGCAGACTGAAGTCAAGACATAACGGGCCTTTTCAGCACTTCTGGTTTTGTACATTTGGCATTTTTTAGTGAAAAGCCCATATTCTGCGTATTTGTATTCCTCATGTGGGCTGGACGCATAGAATGAGATAATTGAAGATTTTAAAAGCAGTTACAAACTGTCATATCCTGATTTTTAAGTACTTGACTTTGCAACCTCAATGGTATCTCTCTGACCAATTAAAAATCCCATATATAGGGAGTTAATGTATTTTACCACAGGATGAATCTAGAATAACTTTTTGTCTTCAGTTACTTCCGATTATCACCAGGGTAAATGAGATTTCTTTGTTTTCCTCTTCTCTAATTGTGGAGAAAATTCAGTGCTCCACTCTAGTTGTTTCTAGATTAAAAATATAAATATTACAAAAACAATCAATGAATCTTGGTCAAAACAAAGGTGTTTCGGGTCTCATAAATAAATGAGACCTATCAGCAGCTTTCTCCTGTCTGCATTGCATCCTGCAGTGTTTTCACTGAAAAGTAGTTTGCAAAATCCTGAAAGAAGAGATCTTTATTTTCATCATTGATTTGTAATCACTGGAATATGGGCCGTGTTCTGTAATTCTGCTTGGTACCAGTGAGGTGCTATTCATCTAGACTGCTTTAATGCCAGGGGTTTTTCAACCTATTTGCAATATTTAACCTATCTTACCCTCATTCTGCATCTCTGCATCTCCTCCCTTCCCCTCCCTTTTCCTTTCCCCCACAGCTCTCAGGTTTGGGGGTTGTGAATAAGGAATAGAACGTCCAAAATTCCTGGGTGAAAGTTACATCTGGGATGCGTTTGGCCCACAGATTGCATGTGAGCCTTTTGGCACGGCAGTCTTACTCTGTTACTGAAAGCAGAGGCTTGAAGTCAAGGCTGCACAGCCCCGGGGGACAGCAGAGAGGTTGTGTCATGCTGGCTAATCCTGATGATGAGAATGGATTGAATGGAGAGAGGAAGTGGATGCCCTTTTGTCTTCCTGCTTAGTATTAACCATGTCAATTAGTTAAAAAAAAAAAAAAAAAAACCAAACCAAAACATTAAAAATCCCAAACACACAACAAAAACCCTGCAGCCAAAAAAACCCAGTGGAATAGAGGAGTTGCACTTCGATTTGGTGAAAAAGCCTCATGGTACATGATGGGAAACATTTCTGCATTCTGCCACGCCTCGGGAGACTATAGCATATATAACATACTGCTATCTATGTAGGTTGAAAAAATTTGCTCTACTTTCAACTGGGTAGTCATAAGAGGATTCTTTTTTTCCAAGTGCCACATTCAAAAGGAAACCTCTTATCTATTTGAGAATTCAATATGCTTTTGGAAACAAAAGAGAATGAAATCAGCAACTGTAGGTTTCAGAGCAACACTGATTTTAATAATGTAAACTTCCTTCTCTAACGACTAATAAGCAGTTCCATCTTTCACAGCCTTTTAAAATTGCTTTTAGTAAGAGACTGGATTGTTTTAATCCTTTTCAGTATGTAAAGCCCCAGATATTTCAATCCCTTAGGGGCTTGGTATTTTTCTAGCTCCATTTGAAAAGGCAGAGGAGAACAGCTTTCAGAAATTGATGAAATCTGTGACTGATATAATTCTTTTTTTCTTTTTTTTCTTTTTTTTTTAATCCAGAAAGTGACCCAAAAGTGTCAGTTAAGAAAAAGATCTCTGGCATCCCACCCTGTGGATTAGTAGCAAACAGGCATATCATCTAGGTACAGTAGCTCTTTGTACTCTGACCTAGTTGCTTCTGTTCTGGCTTGTTCCTTCTTGAAAGGTTATTTGGAAGAGATACAGAATTTGCTCAATAAACAGCTCAAGAGTATCACCTGCCACGTGAAGCCCTTCCATTTAAAATGGGCCCTAGCATAGTAGGATTGCCAACACCCAAAACTCTCTGCTCTTCTGCGTATTCAGAATAGATATTCTAAAATCATGTTAAGATGGTTTATTACAAAAGATATTTTTCCTAAGGGGAGGTTAAGACAGCCTTGTCTGGGATCCAGCTGGTCTTTGTGGGGTTACTGGTGAATTCAGCTTGAGTATATTACTTCCCATGGTTAGCAATCAGTTGTCACTGTTGTCCTGTATACACCTGCACTGGTCTTGTGTTAGCTGTTAAAGCAGCTGTGTTTTCTTTTTCCTTAGGTATTTCCAGAAAGTGCCTCAAGGAAGCTTCCTTATGTAGGAAAACCGTGCAAGAAACATAGTGTGCTTTCTGGCAACTTGTGAAGTAGAGCTGTCAAAATGGCAGAAAATAAGGACAGTAGTATTAAAAACGCAGATGTGAGACCCAAAAGCAGCCGAAGCAGAAGCGCGGACAGAAAGGATGGTTACGTCTGGAGTGGAAAGAAGCTCTCCTGGTCAAAAAAAAGCGAGCATTGTTCCGACGCTGAAACAGCAAGCACTGAGGGAAGATCAGGGACTAATTTAAGGAGCCAAGAGAGGAAGTATAGCTGCTCGTCTATCGAGTTGGATCTAGACCGCTCGTGTGGTCACAAGTTTTTAGGCCGATCTCTCAAACAGAAGCTGCAAGATGCTGTGGGTCAGTGCTTTCCCATAAAGAATTGTAGCAGTCGGCACACCTCAGGACTGCCATCAAAGAGAAAAATTCATATCAGTGAGTTAATGCTAGATAAGTGTCCTTTCCCTCCGCGCTCGGAGCTAGCTTTTCGGTGGCACTTGATCAAAAGACATACAGCCCCTATAAGTCCAAAAGCAGAAGACTGGATAATTGCTGATTTATCCCAGCATGAGGAACAGGAGGATCAGCTGCGAGACGATGAGATTGCCAACGGGGGAATGGACTCTCCCTCCCAGTCCTGTGACTTTACTGACAGCAGTTCCTCTAGGGGTGATTTAAGGTCTGAGTTGGTTACAGGTAAGGTGGTAAGGAGCAGTAAAGATGAGAGCGATATGGACTCCGATGATGAAGTTATAACACTGTGCACAAGCTCTAGAAAAAGAAACAAGCCCAAATGGGAAACGGATGATGAGCTACGGATGGAAACGCCTCCAAAATACCATACACAGATTGATTATGTCCACTGCCTAGTCCCAGACCTCCTCCAAATCAATAATAATCCCTGCTATTGGGGAGTCATGGATAAATATGCAGCTGAGGCGCTGCTAGAAGGAAAGCCGGAGGGAACATTTTTGTTAAGAGATTCTGCCCAAGAAGACTATTTGTTTTCTGTGAGCTTCAGGCGCTACAGTCGTTCCCTCCACGCACGAATAGAGCAGTGGAATCACAACTTCAGCTTTGATGCCCATGATCCTTGTGTTTTCCATTCTCCTGACATCACAGGACTCCTAGAGCACTATAAAGATCCAAGTTCCTGTATGTTCTTTGAACCACTTTTATCCACTCCACTGAACAGGACTTTTCCTTTTTCTCTCCAACATATATGTAGAACGGTTATTTGCAACTGTACGACTTATGATGGTATTGATGCACTTCCCATTCCTCCATCGGTGAAGCTGTATCTGAAGGAATATCATTATAAGTCAAAAGTTAGAGTGCTCAGGATTGATGTACCAGAGCAGCAAAGCTAGAAAATATTTTTATGAAAGAAAGAAATTGTCTCTAAGCAGACAAATAGTATGTTCAGTCTTTCTTCCTTCTACAGTGGTTGTTTTTTTTAATAGCAATTTGATTTACTTCTTTTTCCTTCCTGCAGATTATTTACCATCCAAACTAGCCTCTGTCTAAGGCTTTTTTATCCAAATGTACTTTGATTCTTCCTAGCTCTCTTTTTTAGAAATTATATTCCTTGTGGGCTTTTGGTACAGTTCCCAGACTAAAGTTTTATGGAATTTCAGGTAGGCTTTCTGGTATTTCTATAGGTGGGTAGTCTTTAGATCTAAAAAAAACCCCTAAAAATCAGTTTTGAACTTGATCTGTCTTTTTTATTGTAATTTACATATGTTGGTGACATGTTTGAAATGATGCACTGTTAACTAAAGATTGACTCATCTGTATTTTCTGCATTTCTTTTAAAATGAGTGCTCTACCCCCTGTGTGCGTGTTTGTCTGTCCGTCCATATCTAATATAGTAAATTCATCAGTCTATTTCTAACATGACTATTCCAAGCAAAATGAAGTTTGAAAGAGGATATGATATATCAGGGGACTAAACACCAGGGAGAGGAAAAAGAATTCAAGTTAAAGACAACACTCAGTACAGGAACAAACATGTATAAACTGGTCGTGAAAAGATTTTGCTTGGAAAAGAGAAAGCTCGTCACCATCAGAGCAGTGGGGTTCTGGAACAGCTTTTCATTTTGTATAATAGCAATAAAAAGCGAACTACTCATAAATTGGGATTTGATCAGTGTCTGGAAGGAATAATGATACAGTTACTTATGATAGATGTGGCTTGGACTTGGGAACTCTGTTTCTGTGTTACTATTTCATTAGGAATACCCAGTTTTCACTAAAATTGCTGCTGCTTCATAAATGCTAAAACACAGAGGGGGAGAAGGAAGAAATTTCTTTAAAAATATGCATATTAAACTATCTGATCTTGCATGGCTGATCCTGAGGTGATGATCAATAACTTTTCTGCTTTGTTAGTAGGAGAGCTGGTTTTTTTAATAAGTATAGTTAAAAAGAAAAAAGTCTGAAGATTTTTGTTGCAACGTGAAGCATTTGGTCAAGTGGCTTCCTGCCAAATTCTCTGTACGGGAAAACCATGCATGGATAATGCTCCTAAAAGCATTACTTACATTACATGGATAGGCAGATCTGCTGCTGAATTATTGGTGAAACCCCACTGAGACTCAGTGGATCTGTGTTCAGGCAAGAAATTCTATTGCTTTCCAGGCTGGCCTCAGGGCACAGCTCCAGGAGGTGCAGGAGCAACTTGCAGTTCTGTTGTCTCCATCTGTATGTGCTTTATTTCTATTTGAATCTTTTTAATTTCACCTTGTACAGAATCTGACAGATTTGTAGGCATCAAATGTGTCCTTCGGGCTGGGTGCTCTGGAGTTAGTAAGGAAGAATTGCCATGCAACTCAACCAGGGACCTGCCACCCTGTCTTGCCCCCTCCCTGAGCAGAGAAAACCTTTTCCACTGAACTGCTGTCACTGTGATGATGTAAACAGATTTCTAGGGACATCTGCTTAGAGACCAGCCTGTTTGTTTTCACTGTGTTTTAAATAGGTTTTGAACCAAAGTCTCCAGGGAGAAAATGCTAACACATCAATCTATGGCATCACACGTGGATGAATACGCTACAGGACAAACCCTCAGCTGCTATAAATCAGCATGGCTTTATTGATACGCTTATAACAGCTTATACCAGCTGAGATTCTCCCTCCTCCATATGCAAATGTAATAGCATGACTGATGTCAGAAAAATTACCCTTTTTTTCTGTCATCTTTTCCTTGTGCGGCTTCCATTCAACTGACATTGCCTTTTGCATAAACTGTATTTTATCAAGGACAGCTTCACACTAGTAAATCCCTTTTCCCCTCTATCACTACCATTTTCCAAACACATAGTGAGTGAGCAGCAGGGATCGTCTTGGCTCTGCTCTTTTACACAGCACCTGTCAGGGTGGAATGGTGGGCTATGGTTTGCCATGGCTGCAGAACAAAGTCAAAATCTTGACTTCACAGTGTGACATCAGAGATATTTGCAGGCTGCTTCATTGAAATTCTCTTTCAGAAACTCTTAATTAGGGCAAAACGCTCATCATTTTAGATAGAGATTAGCATTATTATTATTTCAAGAACACAAAAAATAGATTTTGACCAGAAGTCATACTTGCTTTGAAAGTCAGCAAAGGTCACTACCTCTTTCAAAATCAGTAGATTTTGTCCCTTCAAAATGAAAGGCCACGAAACAACCTTTTTTTGGGGTATAGTTCCCCAATGCACTGTGTTTTCAGTGTCATTCTGTATGCAGCCTACATTGTTTTGACATTAGTTGATGCATCACTTATCCAAAAAACCTCTTGAGTACTCCAAATTTAGGAGACCTATATAATACAGCATTTGGGGGAAGAAGGTGCGGTGCATAAAAATAGTGCCTTTGGACTGTGGGCCAGTGAACTGCGTTTATTTAGAGGAAATCAGATGTAGAAAATACTGACAAATGAGCTTTTGTGGAAGTTCACCTCATTCTCTCTGGTTTTATTTGTCCAGATCATACCTGTGTGACATTTGTACCTAATGACGTTGAGTTGTGTATACGTGTGCAGTCCGAGAAAGATCTAGTTCATGAAGTATGCATTTTTTTATGAAACATGAGAACTCAAAAGATCTATTTTGCTTAAATCCATGTACCTTTTTATCTTTTTTCTCTTTTTTCTTTTTTTTTTTCCTAAGACTTGTAGAAATTAATTGATTTTACAATATGCCAACAATTGTGACCCTAAAGTTTTCCTCCCACAGCAGTCATTATCAGTCTTACCAGTGCTGCTCACTCAAATAATATTTTATAACACCTTGGTCTGAAGTGTGATCGAAAGGTAGCCAAGTCTTGAAGTTCAGTGTTAAAGCCCTCCAAAAAAATTAGCCTCAGAAATAGAGTAGGAGCTTCCATTTTCTTAGTCCAAGCTCTTGCAAGATGGAGATCCCAAGTTCTTCTGGATGAAGATTAAACTTGGAATGAGGAAAGTATGGAGGTGTGTGGAAAAACACACGCTCAAGGCTACACAGCAGGCCAGTAGTTGAGCAAGGACACAATCCGGAGGTGACTCTGGCCACAACCCCCCATTTAGGGGCACCCACCTAGCACTGCATCAGGAGCTGTGTGTGTGTGACGTGGCTTGTGTTGGTTTGTAGGTGGTTCCATAGGAGGACAGTAGAAATACAACATATTGAATCAGTGTGAACAGCTGCTGGGAAGAAAGAAAGATCTGATTTTGATAAATTACTTTGATACGGAGAGGTGGGGAAAGGTCAGGTTCTTGATGCATGCTGGACAAACAACATATACAAGCTATTTTTACAGGATGGCTTAAAAAAATTAAATACTCTTTCCATTAATTGTGTTCTCTGGAGTTTCCTTTTGCCTGAAGTGACTTTTTGCAGCTCTGTAGTCACGTCAGGTCTTGGCCCAGTCCTGTCAATACAGAGCAACTTCAGCTCCATCAGAATCATTGATGGATTTGGAGTAGTTTGTGTGTCTGATAGTTGGGAGCACACGTTTCTTCTCCATTTCCTGTTCTCAGCACTTGTCTTGATGAAATCCAGGGCACAATTGGAGCAGGATGTGTGTATCTATAGTAGCATATCCAGCTTGAAAAAGAAATAAATGTGTGATCATAATTGAAATGCTTTCCTTTCAATGAGATTGGTGTGTTTCCAATATAAAGAAGAAATCCTTGTATGATGCAGACATGCATGGCTTTACTGTAAAATTGACATGCTCTTAAATAATTAAGAAGGGAGATACTTTAATTTGGAAAAAGGATGCTGAAGGAAGGAGGTTAAAGGAAGCTTTTAGTCAGCTCTAAGGTTAGATTTATTGATCTAGTGATCAATCCCTTTCTCTTTCCTGAATTTAAAGCTAATGGGAGCCTGTGGTCAGAGATGAGTGGCTTTTAGTTAAGGTTTTTGACTCTTATAAATAATACAACAAATGTCCTAGTAAGTAATAAGAAATAAGATACTCCCTCATTCTTTTTAAATAGAACAAATGTGGCAAACAAGACTCAGCTGTAATTTTTGAAGTCATTTATTAGACAAATTGCTCTTCTCTACTTCTTTTACAAGAGAGACATAAACCATTATATTATTTATTCATGAATCATAGCCATTAAGATGATAAATCAAATTATCAGCTTCCTGTCTCTCTTCAGTTTTAATCATTTTTTATAGTTCATGCAATATGAAGACAACTTCCTTCCTATGAAACAAGAAACCTTCAGAGACCTTTTTATTGTAAACGTACATTTCCTTCCCATTTTTAAGTATATCCTAGTGATTTTCTCTGTCAATTTTATCTGCAATAAAAATCCAATAAGGAACTTGTCCATTGATTCACTATAGCAAAGGTAGCTATGAAGTAAGTGATTTTGGTTAACCTCTGAAACAATGGAGCACTGGAAAATGCTGTTAAAGAATTTTTTTCTGCCACCCCTAAACGTGCATGGTACTATCATACATTTAATAGAGATAAATAGTTAATAGAAATCTTGACACAAGCTCACATGCTCATGGTAGGACCTTTCTCAAAAGGTTTAATGTGAGCTCTGCAGTGGTACCACTTTTAAAAACACATTTAAGCTTACTTTCTCTGCTACGTTCACACAGAATGTCTTTGCCTCTTCCCATAAAGTGGGAGAGCTATGGTTACTCTGTATGAGCTGAAATGGTTTCTCACATCCTTTCTTTGCTTGCTTTCCCTCCGCATGTCTGGTTCAGCATCTAAAACAGTCATAGGACAAGCTGCACATGACATGGTGTGGGTGGAGAAGTCGTCCATTCAGAAAGAAATGCACATTGATTTCCATTCCAAACACCGGCAGCTAACTGGTTTTAAACTTGATCGTCCTTGTTAAATACTACTCTCAGGAAGGACTGATGAGGTCAGAGTTACTGAGGATGGAAGAGGAGCCTCTGCATCATTAGAAATACTCATGCTACAGTGTAAAAATCAATACTTGTTTACTCAACCCTATGAATAATAGAGTTTTGAATGTAAATATATAATTTATGCATCTGAAATCTATAGCATGGGGCTGACGTGAGGTGCAATAACTTCCCTCTTCTTTACATCCATTTTAAGAATCCCCTGGGTGTCTGAGTGATGTGTTATCTGGCCAAAACACATCCTCAGCCCACCCTCCCTGCAGGCAGGTTATTAGAACACCATCCTGCGGAGATCCTGCCGAGTGCCCCAAGGATGTCCTCACGTGGACGTTGTTTGACTGCTGGGGAGAATCCCTCGAACAGCGTGTGTTTAGGATGGGTCAGAGAGCATTGCTCTGTGGTTGCCACAGCAGAGCCACAGCATAATTAAAAGTTATAGCAGGCTTGTTAGCCCATGCCCATTAAGGGTGTCTGGCCACTCTAGAGGACCAAAGCCAGAGTCCTTCGGCTACAGCTGGCCCTTGGGAACACAGGTTCCTCTTCCCCCCACCAGTGTGGAGACACGAGGACGGCTGTCTTATGGAATACAAAGATGCCAGTCTTGCAGGGCAGCTGCCAGGCAGGCAGCACACCTCCACGTTCCCCCCATGGTGGTGATGTCTTTTTGCAAAGACCATGCCCTGTAAAACCCAAAACTGGTTCTCTCCCTCTCTTCATTATGCTTGTGGCTCTTGGACATCAAAACGATGCAGCTGCTAAAACACCGCGCTTGTTACGTACTGTAATCTAACAACACAAAGCCATTGCTGGGAAGTGCCAGTGTAAAAGATTTGAATCCAGCGTTGAGGTAGGAGGCCCTGCTGGTGATTTGGGAGCTCTTCCATCTCATTTTCCTTATTTTTCTTGTAATTTTTTGGGGGGGACAAATCTTAGTTGTTTCCTAATTCTCACATTCAGCCATTAGCTCAGAGTATCTCTGAGTTTGTCTCAATTGAACAGGTTCATTACCAGACCTTTTTTTCCAATGTGCATCAACTGGAATAGACCACAGTCCATTGCTTGAGCTAACATGGGATTTTTTCGTTCAAGGAAAAGGCTGGGTTTGTCCTTTGTAGCATTACATGATTGTATTTCTAGGTCAGGTCTTTATGTGTAGTCACATGAAGTTTCAATTTGGACAAAACACCCAGTAAGGGTCTTGATGCTTGATGCTGTTATGATTAGAAAGTTGTCTAATCAAATTTTGTTTCCAATTAAAAAAGATTGGATTAGCTCTCAGACTGAGCCCTTAGCTGTTATTTTTAGTCTACAACTAATGAACCCCTGAAAATAGAGTGTATAATGAAAATACAGTGATTGCTTCTGCTGGGATGGTTGGGAAAATACATTAACAGATCAGAAAGGGTAATAAATCTTCCATCACAACCTTCCTCATTAAACTAGATAATTTGAAATTGCCTCCAGTGTATTAAACAGTTCATTATTTTGTAGGGGAGCAACACACAAGACAAAAGAGTAGTGTTCTTTTAATTGGTAGCCAAAGCCTGGAAAAAGAAAGAAAGAAAATAAAAAAGATGAAGTAAATTTAGTCAAGAAGAATCAATCTGAGCACTGGCAGTGTTGCTGCACAACATGTTCAAAGACATCCAAACCTTCACATCTTCTGACTTAAGGGAAGGAGGAAAAGCCCAGAAAGACAACTGCGTCCTGGGCTGCATCACAAGCTGCGTGGCCAGCAGGTCGAGGGAGTTGATCCTGCTCCTCTACTTCGCTCTCGTGACACCCCAACTGCAGTACTGTGTCCAGCTCTGACATCCTAAAATAAAGACATGGAGCTGTTGGAGCAAGTCCAGAGGAGGCCATGAACATGCTCAGAGGGCTGGAGCACCTCTACTAAGGAGACAGGATGAGAGAGCTGGGCTTTTTCAGCCTAGAGAAGAGAAGACTCTGGGGAGACCTTAGAGCAGCTCCAGTGCCTAAAGGGGCTACAGGAAACCTGGAGAGAGATTTTGACAAGGGCCTGTAGGGACAGGACGAGGGGGAATGGCTTTAAACTGACAGAGGCAAGATTTAGATTAGACATAAGGGAGAAGTTCTTCCCTGTGAGGGTGCTGGCACAGGGTGCCCAGAGAAGCTGTGGCTGCCCCATCCCTGGCAGTGTTCAAGGCCAGGTTGGACACAGGGGCTTGGAGCAACCTGCTCTAGTGTGAGGTGTCCCTGTCCGTGGCAGGGGGTTGGAACTGGATGATCTTTAAGGTCCTTCCCAACCCAAACCATTCCATAATTCTATGAAATTTGGGACAGTGTGCAGGGGAACAGAATAGCTCTACTATATTTGACATAGTGATTTTCTCCACCTGCACAGTTGCAAAATTAGATAATTTCAGGTTTGTAGATATTTTTCTGATGGTTTTAGCACATTAGAAATGAACAGCCCCCAAAACTTCATTCCTTTATCAGCACCTTTGTGTTATTTCAGAGGCATCTAATACTTCAAAGAGGCAAAGGGTGCCATTAGCCTGAGGGAAGAGTCTGCAGGAGCATGAAGGAAAACCTGAGCAGAAAAGGGTAGCAAGGAAGGGGAGTTTGGGGTGACAACTGGACTGAGGAAGGAAGCCAGTGCCGGGGTGCAACAGGGACTATTTTCTGTGTGGCTGTGACCTCCTGTCAGTATGAATAGGAAATCTCTCCCCTGGTGTTTTTGGCAAGGAATATCTCTGTGTGATCTTCAGCCTCCCCAGAAATTCCTCATTTTTCCGGACATCTTTGACCCGGCGAGCTGGGAGCTGAGACCATGCTGAAGGCTTTTCTTGTCTGTGTCTTTACAACAAAACATTGGCTTAGAGTAGAAGATGCCTGAGATGCTGCCAAGCTAGGACACGGTTGGCGAGAGGGACATCCTGTCATTTTTATCCTCCTGTCAGTTTTATACTCTTTCAGCCAAATTATATCTTGGTGTGATGCTGCTGGCTCTGGTATCCTTGTATACAAGAAATCTTGGTCCTTTGCCTAAAGAAAGGGCAAAAGTGAAGGGGAAATAGGAGAAGATTTTATCAGGGAAAATAAAGGTGGCAGTAAGTGTGAGGGTGTGAGTTTGGTTCACCAGGCACATGAGGCACTTGCCCTTTGTTGACTCACTAAGAACACAAGCATTATCTTTAGATATGCAAAAAAAAAACCCAACCAAACTGTTCCCTGTCTAAGCAAATGCTTCTTCCCGAGTCCTCCTCTCCTCAAAATGAGTTAAAATAAAGATCATCTCTTGCCCCCTTCCCAGCCAGCCCTTCTCAAGCATGAGCAGTCCTTGGTTTCTGCTGGATATTCCCTCCTGACAGGATCTTCTGCTACCACAGGTACAATCTGTTGGTACAAATTACCTGAGTGGGCAGCAGATTCTTGGCTAGACAAAAGACTAGCCAAGGAATAAAAGGATCTTTTCTTTCACATGAGCCAGGGCGATGCATGAACACTTTGGTATTGTGCTTCATTTAATAGCAATAGCGCAAGGAAATAATCCCTTGCTTTATTTGATGCACTATTTATTGTGATTCCAGGCAGACAGGATTATTGAGGGGGAAAGGAAGAGGAAGGATGGAGAAGAACTAAAGGGAAGGAAAGGGCGGGCAGAGAAAGCGGGGAACCAGAGTCACCTCTTTCCAAGGGCTTCCCAAGCCAAATATTGTGCCCCTGCTCTTTCATCTCCTGTTCTTCTTTCCCCACGTTGTAGAATCATAGAATTATAGAATTGCTTGGGTT
>NW_009923158.1:0-19036 GCF_000696875.1 Nestor notabilis
ATTCTAACTGGGTCTTAGCTTTCCTGACCTGTTCCCTAGCTTCGCGGGCAACGTTCCTGTAATCTTCCCAGGTTGCCTGTCCTTGCTTCCACCATCTTTAAGCTTCTTTTTTCCCCTCTAAGTTTCCTCAGCAGCTCCTTATCCATCCATGGAGGTCTCCTGGCCCTCCTGCCATGCTTCCTTTTAGTCAGGATGTAACGCTCCTGAGCCTGTAGCAGGTGATCCTTGAATATGAGCCAGCAGTCTTGGGCCCCCCTGCCCTCTAGGACTATATCCCATGGAACCTTACTGAGCAGGTTCCTGAAGAGGCCAAAGTCTACTCTCTTGAAGTCCAGGTCAGTATGTTCAAGTTCCATTCTCTGATCTAATTACAGCTATCTTGAATATTGGTAGAGGAATTGGAGTAAATTAGCAGATTGTCACTGTTAAGGGACGCTATAAGTGTTCACTGCCTCCAGCATCTCTGGCCTGCTACTCCTTTCTCCCTAGGTATTGAAGGCCAGTTTGGAGACATGTGGACTCTCTGTCCTTGCTTATAGATGCAGCTGCTGCTTTTCCATTTGCAGGTTCAATCAGGAGAGGAATTGAGCAGTATTTCAGTAGTGAAAGCAAGTAGTATTCCAGAGATACACAGAGACATGGCTGCTCACACAGATGGCGACGTATAGGACTCACATAGGGAACAAACTGAGGTCCTGCTCAGCTGGTGCTGAACCCCTCACCTGCCTCATTCACCCTGGTTCCTTCAATAGCTGGTTTGGGGAACACACACTGTTTCTGCCCCAGTGGCTGAAGGTTAAAGACCTCCACCAGCTCCAGTAGGTGATGCTGAGACCCCACTGGCTCCAGTAGCTGACACTACAGACCAGGGGCACCCATATCCCCAGTATGACTCTAGGAGCTGGCACCTGGTCCACCCACACAAGTTCCACAGAAGTTGACACTGAGTCTCAGCAGAACACGAAGACATATGGGATAGAGAGTGAGTTTATGCTGAAATAGGTAAGAAAATATTTAATAAGGAGACAGGACAGACTGCAGTGATTAGGCATAGCACTGTCAAACAAGTGTACTGACTGACCCCATTTTACATGATTGGTCCCTTTTTGTTTGTTCTTCCCTTGTGCCTCCCTGCTCCTCCTTAACCTAAACATCCCTTTATAAACTTTACACTGTCCCACAGGCCCCACCCTCAGATATCCTAAACTCTTACATTCCCCCTGTTTCCCCTTCCAACCAATCACAAAGTCCACATGGGCCCTCTCCAAAGCTGTGCCTGCAATTTCCTAAGATCTTATCAGATACTATCTGGACACTTTTGGTCTTTGCCATTGTTGCCCTTATCCCTTTTTTACCAGATTTTGTGTCTCTTGTTTATCACATACCCCTTTACTTATTACCCTACTTGCACTGAAGAGATCATTGATTGAATAAGTCACCATAAGATTAGAGGTTTGTATATCTTTCAAAAGGCCAAGTATGTCTTACTAAGGTCTGAAGCCATTGAGCTGTATCAAAGGTAACACCCACTGGTCATCCCATTCCGCCCCATTGCTACTGGTTATCTGATGATAATAAGATAATAACCAAATGCCATGACTCATAACCCCTTACAGGTTTGAAGTAGTTTGTAGGGAGCAAGCTAGTGTTTGAGAGGAGGCTACCATCTGTTTAACTCCTCTTTGGTGTTGGGCATATACTGAAGTTTTCTTTTAGCAAAGAGCAGGTGCTAAACTTGATCCATCCTAACATATTACTCCTGCATTCATTTCCCATAATGGTGAATGGTAGCCCATGCTGGGTGACATGTACCTTAATCCTGTGTATTCTAGCTTACAGAGAAAAAAAGTTTGTATTACTTTATCACTGTGTAAGTAACATTCTTGCCTTTTAAATTTTCTGGGTTTGCATGCTGACTGTAGTATTTACCACCCAGTTCTCTGTTCCTCTACCCCTTATTCTGTAGCTATGATTAAATCAAGTATAGTAAATGATCATAAATTCTACCACTGTTCCTATACTGTCTCCCTATCTCTTTTCTGTATGTCATGGTAATCAAATGCCTGGGTACTCTGCAAGTTTCATTACACTTCCTACTACAGAGCTATAGAAACATAGGAGTTAGAGGAAGCCAAAAATTCTTCTCAACATAGTGTAGTCAGACCTGTGTCTCTTCTCATCCTCACTGCTCATCTACGCTGTTTCTAACTCATGCTCCCACCTCACAGTATTGCTTCCATGCTTTCTAAACCAAAATATCTTCTTCTTTCTGAATATTCTTGAGTGCCCATGTAAAAGAAGGGCAGTAGTGGAAGTTGGGATAGAAAAGGTACAGAGAGAAGAGATGCAAATTTCTCACTTCCAAATGTACTTTAAAGTAAGAATGTGCAGGGAGAGAACAGTAGTGAGCTTTCTGCAGCATAAGATGTTCAGAAAGATATGAAAGAGTTCATTTTCTCAGTCAATGTGTTCCCAGCCATTGAAATATGGTTATGCTTGACTGAAAAAAAATTACAGTCAAGATATTTCACAGAGAGAAGTTAATTTTCAGAACTTGTAATCAACATTTATTAAGATTTCTTCAAAATCTTCCTCAAAAGAAGTCCCAGCCATACCCATCGTTACAGTAGGAAGCAGAAAACCAAGCTTTTTTCCCCGTGAAATTGGTGCAATATTTGGAAAATTAAATAATCCTGTGTTAGGGTGGGAAAAAAATACTGCTGGTGAGAAGAAAAGGGACAAATCATTCTGAAAAACAGAAATTTAATTTCTTCATGTTAGATGCCAATAGACTGGGATAGCCGAAGTGCTTAGGAAGACCTTGTGCACAGGAAGCCAAATTTGTTGTCACTCAGACTTGTATTGAAAGTTTGAGCAAAACTTACGATTTTCTGCAGAATGCTATGCCTTTGAAAAGTCTTCAGTTTTCTGCATGAAATGTTTTATTGGGATATTTGCATTCCCACCAACGGCATCTGGAGGTTTCCTACCTTGCAAAGATATTCTAAACCACATTTATGACTAAGAGATTACAACATACCATCTTTTTCACAACCATTTAGAAAAGATCTGTAATTGGAGGTGGTTAAACACCAAATAAGTAGCTGACATTAAACCAGAAACATACACGTCTTTCCATGTGCCAAAGTACCATCAGTGTTTATAATTCTCCATCTTCAAATCAGTTTTATATGTATTTTTCAAAACAATGAAGCATATAGACAGAACATTGACTCTGGCACTCGAGCTGTACCAGTATTCCAGTATCTCCTAATACATACTATCTTAGGGTGGTTTTCTTTTGTGGAAGGCCAAGACCTGATTTCCTTTGTATGTATATGAATACCAGGGGGGAGAGAAAGAAATCATCATTTGCAAGACCACACAGCAGGAGACAAATACAGGGTCTCCACGACAGTGGACACAGAAGCATAATAGGACATGACTATGAGATCAAGGAGCAGAGTACTCCTGGTTATACTGGTACTTCCATCTGGTTGCCCTGATCAAGTCCACGGCAATGGCTTCTGCAAGTACCCCTCTGCTCAAGGCAGAGAGAGGGAGCAGAGCAAGGAAGAAAATGCTCAGTAACAGTTTTAGCAGAGTATGTACCCACTCATGAGAAGAAAGAATAACAGACACACATTTTTGATATAGGAAAGACAATCAATTCTTTTTAAGACAAATATTTTCTGTTTGAGGACAACACAGTAAAACTTCATACAAGATTTTTTCTTCAATCTATTAAAGTAAATTTAAATCACTTTTAAGAGCATGAAATCCCCAATGGCAACAAACCCCGCATTTTTATTTTGGTCAGTCCACTGATGCCTGGGGACTAAGAGGATTTTAACCAAGGAACATGTTGTAGTGCAACAACTGATGTTAATATATTTACAGTCAAACAGCAAGTATACTTAAGGCTTATTATTCTTCAGATACACAGTTTCCCTTGGCTGCAAGCTCAGTTTGTCCCTGCTGTGAGTGACTTCAAAAGCAAAAAATTGTGCCTGTAGCTGAGTCTGCAATCCAAGTTGCCACTTCTGGCTCATACAGTGGCATTTAGCATGCTTGGAGTATCATTCTAAATTAACTAACATTAATAAAGGAATAAAAAGATATTATAAGGGGAAATATTAATGACTGTTTCCTTTTGTAGCTGTGGGTAAGATTTCTCCCTGGAGTCTGATTTGACTAACATGTGCTCACTGAAAATGGATCTGAGCTGCAACAGTTTTGGAAAGTAGTTTTCTAATTCAACCTGCTTATTTCAGGAGTGATCAAATCCAGAGATTTGGTTTAGACTAGTTGAGATATACAAGTACTATAATTCTTTCCTACAAAAATGGTTTCCAGTCAGCTTCTTTGTTCTGGCCTATGGAACTGTGCCTTGTATCATATCATTGCACTGTGGGTGCCATCAGAAATTTGATGCTGAAAATCAGTAGGACTGAAATTTTCCATACAGACGTGAGAATTCAGATATGTTGTAAAGTGTGGTATGTGGAGGCATATTTATTTATTTACTTACTTACTTATAGATGGGCAAATAGATCATATCAGAAACCTGCAAGTGTTAGTTGTATGCAGACACATAACAGAATAAAATAATGAAGAATGAATGCCTAATCCAAGTCAATTCAAAGCTTGAATGACCATTAGGAACTGCTCTTACAATTTATGGCCCTCAAATTTGCTTGTAGGGAGCATATGCTGAAGTATTTTAAACAGTAATCTGTTAAAAAAAAATAATGAAAAGTCCACTAAGTTCTTAACAATAATTGATTTACTGAAACTATGTTTTTCTAGAGATGCCTGATTCAAAAGTAAAAGGTACAGGTTACAATTTCTTTAATGATTTAAGTAACACAGAGTGATGTTTTAAAACTCAATTTCTTGGAATCAAACACAACACACCAATCTATTACAACGCTTATTAGTTTATTGAAAACTGATCTACCTTTCTGAGGCTTTTAAAATATTTGCTCTTGAGGATATTTGATGCATTAATGCTTTGGAAAAGGTGATGCATCTGCCCCACAAACTATCTCTAAGTGAAGGCTGAAACTCTCAGTGCATTCAGCAAGACATCAGTAATTTATGTAATGATTTAACACACTTGCATCCTACCTTGATACAATTATGACAGAAAAAGCTTCCCTGCTGACATTAACAGATGTTACTGTAGATAGTTTTCCTGAAGACAAACTGGAGGCAATCAGCAAGGAGTACAGTTCCATCTGCCACAGGCAAAGGTTTACTTTGCCAATCAAAGTTTGAAAAAGGATATTGCTGTACACAAGTTTCATTTAAAAGCCTCCATTATTCTCAGTTTGCTGAAAATTTTCTTCATCCTCTTCCTGTCTTTAGCCAAAAAAACCCAGTTCTTTTCATATTATTTCTGTAGAACACTGGCACAGAAATTCAGAGATGTAGTCTCCTACGTTTCTCTGTCTATTCATATATGTATCATACTTTTCATCCTGAAGTCTCTCTAATGAGACAAATCAGGATATTTCTTGTAACCAACTTCGAAACTGCTGGTTAAGACATTTAAAATCTAAACTTATTTATACTATGCATTTTTATTTACCTCTAATGTTGTTTTCAGGAACAAAACCAACACCTTGCCCCCTTCAACATGATCAAAGAGAACCCCCCCACCAAAATAAGCCATCAGGCTATTTAGCAGTAGCAGGTATGTACACAAAATTGCATACACTGGAAAATAAGAAATGAAGCTACAAGATCTCATTTGACAGATTCTTTGAGCAATGACTGGAACTAATGGGTTCCAGTGTTGGAGTTACTGAGCAAGGGTTCCCTCCTATAAGGTTTCAAGGTTTCCTTATAGCAAAGGAGCATTGACCTTGTCTTGAAATTAATTATAGACACTGGAGCAGAACTGTATAAGTAAACATATCTTTTACTCAGGGAACTGAGAAGACACTGGTGTGAGGTCTGAGGATTTTGCCAGCAATGTTCTTACAGTTTACAAAGTAGGTCTCTAAAACTTATTTTGATTATATATGCGAATGTGGTACTTTCTGAAAGTGTCAAGCTGAAATTCTTGTTTTGCTATTCACAAAGATGAGATTTAGAGTTGTGTGAGAATGTGCTTGCTTCATCCTCATGTCTAAAAGAGGCTGGCTGATTACTGGCAAAACTAGATGTCTGGGAAAATGTTCTCTGTACCAGTTCGAACTAAGATGCCATTTAGTCAGACAATATGACCCAAACATGGCTTTCTTGTAACAAGCATGTTAATAAAAAAAAAAGGCCTGATATTTTTAACAAACTCATTTTCCCAGGGATAGAAAAAGTTTTTAGAGAATGAAGTCTGCATTCTTTCTTCAGTGGGTACTGGACAAGGACTGGATTTATATAAGCAGTTGACAAGGAGTAGGATTTTTTCAGCCATTGCTCTAGGGCAGTGAGAAAGACTTACCAGAGGGTTTGTTTCTTCTAGTTGTTTGGATTTTTTTCTTTTTAGATTTTTGTAGTGTACTTGGGGTTTTTTGTTTGTTTGTTTAAATTTATTTATATTATTTCTGATTTTCAGTGTGTCACATCAAAATTTCATTCTGCTTATTCTTGAACACAGCTTAAAGACCCTTTTAGTCTTCCTAGAGGCTGGGTAATTGCAGAAGTCAGTAGTAGCTTTTTAATGACTAGCAAGCCCAGGAGGGATCGATGAAACCAAATGTAAACATCGACATCTGATCTGTGGAAAGATTTATAAGTCTTTAGTCAATGAAGAAAAATGTTTTAGAAGTGATTGATCTCATCCATAAATACACAGTTATTGGTCAGAAGAATCATGCAATAAAGTGTATATTTTTCTCCGCTGTTTGTAAATTGAAGATAGAGTGAAGAGCTCATATATCTTATTTTTAGATACTTTAGAGTTAAGAGATCTAAGGTAAGAGTTTCAGCCTGCATATCACATATTTTAGTTTATAAACTTACAAGTATGGTCAAATAAAATACGGAGGATAGATTATAATATAGTTAAAATACATTTCTCTGGTGTTGCTGTTTTCATATAAGCTATAATTATTTAAAACATAAATCAATTAAGAAAGAATGAAGACATTTAAATTAACTAAGGATGGAATCCAGTTGCTTAACCATAAATATCCAGTGCCATTTAAGATATCTTGGGATAAAAATTAGCAATTTCTTGACAACTAAATTCAGGCAAATTAACTTCACTCTGGATACTTATGTTCAGACAGCTGAATACTGCTGTATGGTAGGATCCAGCTTGCAATTTGAGACATCTATATTTCATTATGCCTAAGCTCTCACTATAGTTAATGGAGGTCTAGTCAACAGAACATTAAATAAAATAGCTGATGGAGTCTAGACAACAGTACATCTTCATAAAATAGAAACAAATTCAGCAAGGTAAATAGCTCTCTAAACGTCATTGAATTTATTCCCTAGGTCTACTGGATGTGATTATCCCTACTGAGAAATTTGACATTTCCTGTTTCATATCGTTCTGCCTCATTTGAGTATCTTGGATAATGTGTATCATCTCAAATCTCATTAAACACCCATATCATGATATCTGAATGAAGCTTTTAAATTTAGATTACTTAATCTATGAGCTGAATCCCACCCTAAAGTGGTATTGATACCCAAATGGTCAAAGATATTAGTTTTTTTATTTCAACTGGACAAAAAAGAATAAGCTGAAATTACTAAATCAACATGCTATGCCAAATTATATTTTTTTATCTTGTCCATGAAAGAATGATCCATGCATCTTGAGAGTTTACAAATTTTTTTGTTAAGGAGCTGGAGTGGGAAGTTCCTTTTCATATGTCATTAACATATCATCCTGAGTGTATTTTGCTGACCAGTAGACATAGTCTTATTGAATGCAATTAAAAGGACATTTTAAAAAGATGAAATCTTCTGGGTTAGGTTTTTTTTTCTTTTGTTCAGTTGGGTTTTTTTTTGGTTTTTTTTTTCCCCCTCTATTTTATCATTTATTTCTAGCTAATATTAAAAAAATCCTAAATAACTCTAGTAATTGGCAGCTATGGCATCAGTATCTAAAATGATACATTGAATTATAAAGGAACATATTATGCATGTATAGATGCAAATTAAGTAGAACTTGATTTTTGCAGTGCAAACAGTATATGGGTATGCAGACAATAGCCTAAGTGGCAAGTAATTTGAGGCATATGCATAATTACTGAATTTAGCAGAGACCTTTTTTTTTTCATATACTTCTCATATTCTTTAATGATTTTGTATACATCTTGCAATGAACGCATAAACCATATATGTGTTCACGTGATTTAGTGGCTACAGCAAAGCTGTAACTGTTCACACAAAATGAAAATAATGCCACTGCTCATATGACTTATTTTCTCTTTAAATGTTAAGCATTTTCTAATATAGATGTGTTACATGTTTGAAGGATGATATAGTACAGAAATAACAAAGCTGTTACATTTGAAGGAAAAGGACCATGTTTGTTACTTGATCTTGAGGAAATCATCATGTCCCTTTAGGATAATGTCCATTAAAAATAGCCAAGTCTTTTATTCATGATGTTACTTTAAATCTTTATTTATTTATTTATTTTTGTCTTCCTCTCAAAATGCACAGAAATTGGCTTAATGATGAAAGCTAGCTCCAAAAGTGTTGAGCTCTCATGTAGGTTACATTTTTTAATTGCTGAAGAAAAGCAAAATGCTGTATAATGAAGAAAATCCTTTTATTTTCTTCAGCTTGACTGCATTACCATTCATCCTGAACATCTTGATTTCAAAGTAAGGCATGGAAAAAGTGTACAGTACTGGCATGAGAGTCCACATTTGTGAGAAAGTAAAAGGTGAAAATGAAAATTTAGAATATACAGCTTTATTTCAAATGGCTTTTAAAGAACAGGGCTCCTGTACTGACTGAAAAGTAGACAGGGGACTGTAGTAATTTAATATATGGCTAGTTCAAAGTAGTAAGACACAATGCTTAGTGTTTGCACAGTTACTTACAGAAGTCTTATAATACAGACAGTTATACTCATTAAATCTTCAGAGACTTGAATCTGAAGGTTATTCATTACTAGGCTTGTATCACTGTAATTGCGCTGCCTCCATGGAATTGGTCTTAAATGCATACTGATATTCTAGCTTTTTGGTTTATATTTTTCAGTACCTTTGTACATCAGCTAATATTATACGAAGCTTTTAAAGCATATAGCCAAATCTCTATAACCTAAATATTCATTAAATGTATAAATAAAGAAAGAATTTTCTTTATTAAGTGACATTTAATGACTGGTTTAATCACTGATGACCATTTATAAGGACTGAAGCACTACCAAACTTATTTTATGTCTTAGCATTTGCTACTCCACTTCCCCAGTGTAATAGACTGCATCAGCTCTCTAAGTCCTGCTTTTCATTCAGCTTTAATTAGAAAAAATGAATAAACAATGATATAGGATGGGGAGGGCGTAGCATGAAGATATGTGAAACATAAGAAGTGGAAATGTTTCCAAAAAGAACATAAAGTTGCCGACAAGCGGAATACGAAATGTGGACTAAAAGGGACAGCTTCCTTGTTCTCTAATGTTCTGTGAAAGAAATAAACGTGCAGCAAAGTCAGAAATTATAAAGATCTTTGTTCTTGTCTGATGTCCAAATGGACACTCTTTTTGATTCTGCTTAGATCTTTTTGTTTAATGTTCCAATTATCTCCCTTTGCAGCTGCATAAGAAAGACATAAGCTATTTCTACACTTCTAAATGTATCCACCCTAGGGAATGATCCCTGGCTAGAAAGCAGTGCAGATTGTGTATACCTACCCTTTTCAAGGCTAGGTTTCTAAAGGGCAGATATGCCATGGCCACACAACACAGCATTTGGTGCAGCAGTCCGTTTAGTCTGCCCCATGGCTCTATAACATGATCTTTTTTAATTTTCTTTTTTTTTAGGTGGGGGAAGAGGAGATGGTATTGATTTTAGTTTAAAATATATGATGTAATGTGAGGGCTTTGCTGAAACTTGAGAGAGGTATATTACAGGATGAAAATGAGAGTAGATATTGCATGCTCAGGAATATTTCATTTGAATGTCTGGAGGAGTGTGAGAGTGAAATATGTGCAAGAGAACCTTTCAGGACAGAGCAATGGGAATAAATGAACCTAGTTTAAACTTGTTCTCATTGTCTTTTATATATAAACTCCTGAAGTGAGACATTAAAATAGCATAAGGGCTTCATTTTTGCAGTCACACCTCTGGAATTTAGTAGACATAGAAATCAATCAATTAATTAATTGATTATTATGTAAGATTTCAAGCAGCCCACACCCTCCCAGGACAGAGAGGAGGGGACTAGATGATTGCTTTATATAATTTCCATTACTGTTTTCTTAAAAGCTGACTTGCATTTGTTCCTTGTCAGTAAACTGGTCTTTAGCTGCTTCTTCCATTTCTTTATCAGCACATTTAAGCTTTCATAAGAAATTTCTTCCTTTAACTCAGTGGTTTATTTTATTCAGATGGATTTCATCTGTTCCAATTTTAGGCCACTGAAAGCTTGATGCATATGTTTAAGCAAGTTAAACTATGTTCACATTATAGACAGAAATTAATGTGTCCAAAGGGCAGATCGCCTGATCTAGTCAGATAGTTACATGAAGAATTCCTACAAGTACCATCTCCACCACATGTTGGAGTGAGTCCAGAGGGCAGCCTTGAAGGTGATCAGAGGACTGGAGCAACTCTTCTATGAAGACAAGCTCAGAGACTTGAGCTTGTTCAGCCTAGAGAAGAGAGACCTTAGAGCAGCCTTCCAATACCAAAAGGAGGCCTGAAAGAAATATGGAGAGGTACTATTTACAAGGGCATGTAGCAACAGGACAAGGGGGAATGGTTTTAAGCTGAAAGAGAGTAGACTTAGTTTAGATATTAGGAAGAAATTCTTTACTGTGAGGGTGGTGAGACAGTGGAACAAGTTGCCCAGAGAAGTGGATGCCCCATGCCTAAAAGTGTTGAAAACCAGGCTGGATGGTCTTTGAGCACCCTGGTCTAGTGGAAGGTATCCCTGGGTTGTAACTGGGTGACTTTTAAGGTTCCTTCCAACCCAAACCATTCTATGATTCTATGATTCCATAATTTTTACTTAGATTGATTATAAAAAAATATTTTGCTTGGGATTAGATACTTTAAATCCCTAAAGATGGCACTGCAGTACATGCAGCCCTTGTCTATCTATCTATCTACTGTGTTGTATCTTAAAAATAAGTTGCATATATTCTGCAGAACAGATATATGAAAAACATAATATTTCAAAACAAAACATAAAACCTTCATGTTTATATAAGGTTTACATTATGTTTCTTTTTGCCTTTGCTCCTTTTGGATGTTTTCTGTGGCCTCCTGGTCCTTAGAGATATTCTTTTTTCCTCTCCTCTTACGCTTAAACTATTTTAGATAGGTTTAGATACAATTTAGATACAACCAAGTTGGTTTTCTCCATCTTAATGTTTTGGACACAATTTACTCTTCATTTTAAATTCACCAATGGGGAAGCCTTTTTCTTCCTCTCAGCCAAACAGATGGTTTTTATTTTTCATTTCTTATTTTTTCAGTGTTTTCACTGGAAAGGTCAAGATCATCTTTAAAAAAATTAAGTTTTGATTTGCTCCCAGCATCTTAAAAGCACACACATTTTAAATGGAAACTCCTACAGATCATTTCAGTTGTTTGTTTTTCTTCTGAAGTATAACTACACATAGCTGACTTTGGCCCTTGTCACTGTAATACCTGAAATTCTTCAAGCCACTCATTAGATTGTCCTCTGAACTTACATGTGAAACTTCCTGAACAGCCTTGAAAGAAAAGAATGGATTTGGTGCTGATTAAGATTAAACTTCATCTTGTAGTTCAGGAAAGAAAGATCGAGTTAAATTAAAAGACTTCACCCAAATTTTACTGAAATTTTAGTTATTGAGCCAATAACAATAGTCTAACAATTTATAGTTGTTCATAGAAATATATATGTGCACAATTGTCCCACTTCAGTTACAGTGCAACTTGATTTACTCCTAAAGCTAAATACTTGCTGCTTGTGCAAAATTACATTATTTGCATTTGAGGTAAGCATGCAGGAATATGCATGTGTGTTGGTAGTTGCATCTTTACAGGTATTCTGTGATTACTGTAGTTCAACAGTGAATTTTAGTATCATCATCTATCTTCTCTGCTAATAAAAAGCAATATTAGCATCAGAAAATTACTATTAATCCACCTGATCTCTGCTGAAACATCACTATTCAGCTGGTTCATCACATTGCACTTAATGAAGAAGACATATCTTCTCATCACATGTAATTCAGTTCCAAGCATGACTAGAGTTTCACAGGAGTAAAAGACTTTGCTTAGGAGCTTCAGATTTGTGCTGACGGACAACTCTAGGTCTTCTAGACTCTTTTCATTTGCTGTGCATTCCATAACCTACCAAACCATCTCTAACTGACCTAGAGTCTTCTCAGTGAGGTTTCCTGCATGAATAGAGTTTGCTTGGTTTTTGACAGTTTCTCATAGTCTTTCTGGTCAGCCTTTTTTTTTCAGTCCTTCATGTAACATACTATATCATGTACTCTCTCTGATTTCCACTGATTTCCACTTTTCGGTATCTTGTGCTAAATGGTTTTCAATTTCTGAAGTACTTGAGCTCACATCTTTACACTTCAGGCACTGAAATATCTATCTTGAAAATCTGCTAAGTGTACGATTCCTTAGAACATAGGTCTGACTGGATAAATGCATAAAAGATCCTTGCTTCTGGATTTGTAGTTACATGAGAAAGAATTTGGTGCTGGAGGTTATTTGCTCACTGAGCTCAGTACATTAAACTCTTTCAATGTTGTTTCCTTCTTACTTACAGCAATTTCCATTTTCATACTCTTATTCCCAATAGCCCTTGACTTTGCCTTCATGTACTACATCATTGTAGTTACTGAAATATGCATCATAGAGGTTTTTTGGTGGTATCTAAATTAACTTTAATCTTTGCCCTTATACTTGCTGAATTACCACACCACTTCCTCTTTCTTTGTTCTCATTTTATTTTTGTAGCTAAAAATGTTTTACTGTTTGTTTTAATTTCCTTTGCAAGTTCCAGCTCAGCTTGAGAGCTGGCAAGTCTCATTTTTCTCCCACATATTCTGACCTTCAAGACATAGCTTTCTATTCAGTCAGTCTGCTCTTGCTGCTCCTCGTAGCTTCCCAGTTTACCATTGCAAATCCTTTTCTGCACTAACCAAGGTCAGAAATGGGTAAATGCATTTCTAATCTGAGCAATATAACATTTACCCACCTCTTAACAGCTTCAGTGAAACATCACTCAGAAGAGTTTATTCACTCCTTGACTGAGTACTACATGATTCTCAGCATGAGGTGATTGGTTATTTAGTCAGGTCTTGGGTCTTTTCCTATCAAACATTTTTCTTTTACTTATGGTACACGTATTGGCTTTGCATGTGTTATTTAAAGTAAAGTAGTTCCAAGCTTCATGTTCAGACAGGCTTTCAAACCCTACAAATCCACCCAACTTTCACTGATTACCTTCATTATCAAGAATTTTGCTATTAAAATAGAAATTCTTAATAATTTATTTTATTTTCTTTCTCTTTGCACTGCAACTTCAACATAATCTGCTCATCACATCATCACTTAAATCAGGATAACTTTTATTTTTTCTAGATGTATATCATTGTTTTTCATGGTTCTGTTGTGTAAAAAATATTTGCATCACACCATTTTTGTTGGAATGTGATCTTCAGTCAGTATGTGAGATAGCAACAATATGGTGAACCTCTCTGATATCGTCTTCACACATTCCTTTGCTTTGTCCCATCAGCATGATTTCATCCTCTCTACCTTTGAAAAAGCTACCTCTCAAGCCATAAAACCCAACACTATGTACACAAAATTCACTGGTCCTGCAGGTCCTGCTCCCCTTCTTAGCCATTTCTAATAATGAGGGAACCCTTGGAACCCTTGTTCTTCCAGTAACACACATGTACTGGTATCTTGTCTGATTAGGTATAAAATATATAAACAATTGAACTGGAATCGAGATCATATCCAATATGTGTCCTTAAATGTCCACTTTCCAGCAATTTGCTTATGTAAGAATTGAAATATTTGTTTCCTTTCCCTCCCACCCACCTCCAAAGTAATATATTTTTGTCAGTTGCACACTGAAAATTAAGGAGGTATGAATGGAAAGCAAATTTACTGAGCAGGATGGCATAAGAGCAAAATAAAAAATTAATTGTAAACCCCAAACCAACAGTATTTTCTGTCTTCCCCTCCTTCTGCCTTCTCCTTTCAAATTCAGAATTATCATAGAATCATAGAATCATAGAATGGTTAGGGTTGGAAAGGACTTTAAGGTCATCTAGTTCCAATCCCCCTGCCTCACCCAAGGTTCTTACAATCAAGTGATAGTGCTGCAAAAATTCTTAATAAACTAAGAAGTTGAGCTCTGGAGTAGAACATAATCTTGCTGTAGCTTCTTAAAATCTTATTCTTATTCAAAGTGTTTATTCTGCCAAAAAAAAAAAAAAAAAGCTAAAAAAAAAAGAGGAAATAAAATCTGAGACTCTATATCTAACTTAACAATAGCCTTCCCTGAGCATAACTGCTGTGAGGCAGACATCACCATGTGATCTATCTAATGGTTTGAAAACCCAACTGGAAAAGTTCATATCAAAGGTGATGAAAGAAAATGTTCAAAATGTCAGCTTTAAAGTGACCCCTCTTGTTTATGTCTTTCCTAATCAGGGGTTAGAGATGTCAGTTATGATGCTGCAGATGGATAAATTTTTTCAGTGAATGAACCATCTGCAAATTCGCTTACAGAATTCTTTAGAAAATGTCAAAGCATGTGATTTATATTTAAAGGGACTTAATCTAAAATTTATTCTTCAGTTGCTTTTTTTTTTGGTTGCTTTTTAATTCTACAAATGACTCTTGAGATGGGTTTGTAAATGCTTGTTTTAAAGCTGAAATTCTTTGACTATTTTGAAGCACTTCATATTTGCACTACTTCTCTCTGTGGAATTAAATAAGTTCAAGGTCTTGTGGACACAAAGCATGAGTAGAGCATGTCTCTACTCAACCTTGCTATAAGTAGCTAGTTGGTCATTAAGGACGAGTAGGTTGGAAGAGTTGAAGTGCACTATGAGCCACACTGTTAATATAGAAGCTGTGTATAGGAAACCTTACTTGCCTGATGTACTGTCAGGGCTTGGGAAAGGTTGCTGGGTTTTGGTCATGCTTTTTCCTACTAGTAATATCACTGGATTACTTTGCTGTGTCACATATGAACACAACAGTCTGGCCTTATATGGTCCTGGATATATGCCTGAAAGGATTTTATAAGTGTGCTCTTATCCGTCTACATGTCTTACACATGCCCATGTGAAGCATTAAGGTGAAATTATTACTATGCTTAAGCTTATAGGAAAACTACTTCTATGCTAGGAACTGTTTTTTTAGTGTCTCCTGTTTATGTGCACAGGATATCAACATAGAAATGAAGGAAAGAAATAAAAACACACACACACACACATATAAATATGTATCTATGGCCTTGTCAAAAAAAAGGGAAACGGAACGATGAATTTTGGCATCAGAAAGCCTCAGTTGTCTCCCTTACAGATGAATCAAAATCCATATCTGGAAATTGAAGAAATCAGAAATTATTTTGGAAATGCCTCAAAATTTAGATTGATGATATCTTCTTATCTTAGCTTTTACTCTGAATGGGCTACCTATCAGAGCAGTATGTAACAGTAAAAAGCAAGCAAAATCAAAATAAATTTTAATGTGTTGACTACATCCTTGCAAACAACTATGTAGTACTCCAGAATCTTTGAAATTTCCATATGTTCATGAAGATTAGAGTGAAAACACTTTATTAAACCGTAGTTAAGCTTATGTTAGTCAAATGTTAAAAAGTACTCTTCACATGAAAACTATTCAATGATCCTTTATGCTCATATTGCCAAGAACCACTCAAAATGGTCTTTTTACAAATAACTTACGGTTAACCACATCAGATTCAGAGGAATTAAACTAAATTGTCTTTTGATATCTAATGAGTTATATTTCCAGAGCAATTCAATGGCAGAGACAAATAGTTAAAGTGCAGGAAATTCACATGCATCCCCAGTGGCAACAGATCTTCAGAGCAGCAAGCATGGGAAATAAAGAATTCTTATTTGTGTTTCTTCCAATTTCTTGCCATGTTTCCTCATCGCAGCCAGAATTGCATTGCTAAAGATTCCACAGTGGCCAGTGAAAGGATGAATGGAATTTAGTTCTCTTTTGTAAGCTGTGTGAAGCAAAAGAAAGGACACAGTAAAGCTTTTATTGACCCAACTCCAAATCCAGTGTGTCTAACTAGGAAATTGTTCATTCAGATGGAAGCCAAAAAAGTGTCTATGCCTCAATGTGGCTGAGACAGCAAAATCAATTCAGAAAACAACAGCTCTGTTTAATAAGGATTCAAAGGAAGAAAATATACCTAAATCAATAAATAATATACATAATAAGGCATTTATACTGCATAATATTTTATTAAAGTGTCAAGAAATACAAAATCCATCCGCCCCTACAAATACTGGCTTTTCATAGGCCAGAAGGCCCAAGTGATTTTGAAAATTTAAATGAAGTACTCTTAAAGGACAAGAAGATTTATGCAATTTCTCACAACTTTGCATATAGGAATGATTTTGCCATGCTTTGTAAGGAATACTCATAAAGTAAAAAAATCTCAAAACGTTAAGATCTTTCATTTAATCTTTCAATCATGCCTCTGGGATTTTTGCTGCTTACAGACTTACACCTCAAGAGCAAAGTATGTCAGTGGTGATGATCAGCTCTGTAATATGTGGCTGCATGACTGACCTTTTAAAGTGAAGGCTGTACCTGAATATGCTTCCAGGCCAATCTTTGTCTCATAAAACATCAGTATTCTCGAACATGGAGACTTAAACTTGTCCATACAGATTTTATTTTATCAACAAATTCTACTAATGGAAATAAGCAAATTTATGTTTAGTTATATTTGTATATAAAGATGAATATGTAACCCATGTTTATAAATCCTTATATTTCTCAGGGTTTTTTTTAAGTAGACTAAAGTTTATTAATGTTTGGAAGACTGGTCAGTTCTACACAGGTTTCTTAAGCCTTCACATAAATTGAATACAGGGCACACAGTGACCTGCTTTCATTTTAGGTTGGCCCAATCACAAAGTGTCTATCTCTTTCCCAGAGTTACAAAGAAAACTGAGGGTGAACAGACATCTTTTCACCTTTTTTAAGTATCTGAGTTAAGGGGTTGTGATCCAGGTACTAGAGAGGTATAAGATCTCCCCTTCTTCATGCTTGGTATTATCTGATTGTCAAAAACTGTAATGTAGATATTCTCACATTTTTCAATACTAATTTGTGTAGCAGAGCATGAATTTTGCATACTTAGTCTTTATTTTAAGATCTAACTGTAGAATACTTTATCAGTACTGACTGTGTAAGACACGATAAACGTTTATGGAGAAGCATGAGATAACCCTTGTCAAAAACCTAGAAATGGAATGATGAATCTTGGCATCAGAAACCCTCAATTGTCTCACAGTAGAGTCAAAAATCTGTATCTTCTCATATACCTTCTTATCTGTGCTCCTTTCCTCTCCATCTGTGGCAGAGATGATCCTAGGAATTTCCACATATTCCCATGCACTTACTTGCTCCCACCACTCCACCTTTTCCTCCACTATTTGTTTCCAATTTTATAATCATAAATTTCATTCAATTTCTTTGATGCTGCCTTGTGGAATTGGTAGACTTTTTGATTTATATTGAATTGTATATAAGTTATATTGAAAGTAAGAGGAAGTGCAACCATGTTGAAAACAATAAAACTTCATAGAGTAGATGGCAGTGGCTCTAAAAAGTATGAGAAAAAACCTAGCATGATAGACTTGCAGCAACCTGTTGGGAATTACCCTCCTTTGAATGAGATGGAATAAAATTGAATTTATTATCAAAATATAAACACAGATATAATGCACCAAGTAGACTGTTCACTTTTGCATTTGACTCACTGGAAAAAGGTTCATTTCAACCTTTTGTACAGTCTCTAACTCTTCATACGAAGCTATCGCAGAAACATTCTGATTGCTTCAATGTGTCATAAAAAACCAATGATCTAGTTGTCTGTAAATTGAGGGCCACTTGTGTAAGCTTCCTCATGGAAGATTGTGGATAGAGAATAAAGGAAGTGGGTATTTGCATATCATAGAATCATAGAATGGTTAGGGTTGGAAAGGATCATTTAGTTCCAACTCCCTTGTCATGGGCAGGGATGCCTCACTCTAGGCCATGTTGCCCAAGGCTCTGTCCAACCTGGCCTTCAACACTGACAGGGATGGAACATTCAAGACTTCCTTGGGCAACCTTACAACCCTCACAGTAAAGAACTTCTTCCTTATTTCCAGCCTGAACTTTCCCTGTTTAAGTTCAGAACCATTACCCCTTGTCCTATTGCTACAGTCAGTCCCTGATGAAAAGTGCCTCTCCAGCATCCTTGTAGGCCCCCTTCAGATACTGGAAGGCTGCTATGAGGTCTCATAAATTCTCTGTGGAAAGCCTACACAGTTGAATGGAAATGTGATTTATTTATTAAGAAAAGGATAGCAAACATAGCCAACTCAGCCATTCTCAGTTGGTGTTGCTTGATGGAAATTTACAGGAAAAAAGCCAGCCTGGAGAACTAGATCATTGTCTTCCTTTGAAACTCATTTGAAGGTAGGCTTCTGAATGTACTATCCTTTATTTTAGTGATGTAAATAATATATCTAATTTTGTGGAATATTTATCAACCTTGGTTTGAGATAAGCTGCATCTTGGTCATTGATTTCAGTTTTCCTGAACTTGTCCTGTGCAAACTATTTCATACAACCATAGAATCATAGAATCGTAGAATAGTT
>NW_009923159.1:0-18652 GCF_000696875.1 Nestor notabilis
CACAACCCCAGGCACAGCTACAGGCTGGGCGGAGAAGAGATTCAGAGCAGCCCTGCAGAGAATGACTTGGGGGTGGTGATTGTTGAGAAACTCGACATGAGCAGGCTTCAGTGTGCACTTGCAGCCCAGAAAGCCAACCGTATCTTGGGCTGCATCAAAAGAAGCGTGACCAGCAGGTCAAAGGAGGTGATCCTGCCCCTCTACTCTGCTCTTGTGAGACCTCACTTGGAGTATTGTGTGCAGTTCTGGTGTCCTCAACATAAAAAGGACATGGAGCTGTTGGAACAAGTCCAGAGGAGGACCACGAGGGTGATAAGGGGGCTGGAGCACCTCCCGTATGGAGACAGGCTGAGAAAGTTGGGGCTGTTCAGCCTGGAGAAGAGAAGACTGCGTGGAGACCTCATAGCAGCCTTCCAATATCTGAAGGGGGCCTACAAGGATACTGGGGAGGGACTCTTCATTAGGGACTTTAATGGTAGGACAAGGGATAATAGGTTTAAACTTAAACAGGGGAAGTTTAGATTAGATCTAAGGAAGAAGTTCTTCACAGTGAGGGTGGTGAGGCACTGGAATAGGTTGCCCAAGGAAGTTGTGAATGCTCCAACCCTGGCGGTGTTCAAGGCCAGGTTGGACAGAGCCTTGGGTGACATAGTTTAGTGTGTGGTGTCCCTGCTCATGGCAGGGGGGGTGGAACTAGATGATCTTAAGGTCCTTTCCAACCCTAACTATCCTATGATTCTACTGTAAGAAGCTGTCATGGAAATTAAGAAATACACAATCGGAGAGAATTCAAGCTAAAAACTACAAAACAGATTGGAAAAATATGTTTTCAAGGATCAGTTTCTAATTGCCAGATCCTAAAAATTTAATCCCAGAATAAAAATAGTACTGTGCCTTTTCGGACAGTGTGTGAAGACTATGAAAGCACTGAAAGAGGATGACAGGGCCAATAAGAATCTAGTGTGACCTGCCTTGAATTTTGTGCCTAACACTCTGAGAAGAGGAACTCCTGAGACATTGGTTTCTTGAAAACAGGATTTTAAAAGCTGTGCCTTTATGCTACTCCTCTCTTCATTTTTCTGAAAAGTAAAGCAGAGAGAACAAAATACAGAAGTGGCGAATGCAAAGGTTGAATTTGTGATGAAAATATATTTTGGTCTATCTTGTCTCTGCTCCTTACACAGTTGAAGAAATCTAACACACCTGCTTTTACATTTGTGAATAAAATATGATGATATTAAAAAAAAAAAAAGAGAGAGAGAAAAAAAAATTGTTAGCTCTGGCTTTATGAGATTCCAGATAACAAGTCACCCACATGGCTTTGCAAATTCTAGATATGGAGGAATTTGCTTAACAAAAATTTCAAGAACAGTGTATTTCTGCTGTGTCAGAGGATGCTGCAGGGCTTGTATATTGACTTAAAAGCTGCATTTACATAAAAAAAAAACCTTTCCACTTACAGAAACAAGTTTTCATTATAAAGTAAAGAAATAGATCTTGAAATTATCTGAAAGTCACTAACATAGAAAAAAAACCCCACTTTAATTTTTTAAAAGGTATTTTTCTATCAGCTGGAAATGTCGTATCTTATTCAAGACTGACAGTCATCTTGTGAAAACTGTAAGTACTATAGAAGATGATACAGAGCAAACATCCATTTTCTTTATTCTTTTCTCTGTCCAACAGAGAGAAAGCGAAAACACAGCAGAGGAATCTGACAGCAGACAGAATGAATCATTTTAGAGCTCAGTCATTTTAGAACTCAGATTTGAAAAGATGTTAAATTATCTGATCTGCTTCTTTGTCAGGATCATATTGTTTTCTGGCTTGTATTTCCTGCAGTTATTCCCAGGCTAGTTTTAGATCTTCATTGCAGGGCCACAGGCTTCAAAGGTGTCATTTAGAAAGACTGCTCATTTATATGAAAAAGAATACCTAGTAACAGTAAGAAATAAAGCACTAAAAATCCACAAGCCTTTTGAAATGGTACAAACTTTAATGTTTCTCTACAGAAAACAGGCTAAAAGAGGTAGAGGAATCCCTTTCTTCGAAATTCAAAATGGCTTAAGGCTGAGATCAGCTTAACTTTATCTGCACTTAGGCACTTTAAAAAGCTTATCCAAAGCTCTTCAAATGCCTGAAGAATCTGAACACTGTCCATTCTGAGATATCTCTGCATCTCACATGCATCAATACCTAGGTAACATTTCATCAGGGCTTTTCAAAGCTTACATCTTGGAAATATGCTGACTACAGATGTCATTGATGCTTGAATCCTCCCACAGTTCTTCCCTCTCAACTATGACTGAAACAAGACTGAAAACGATTCTAAAAGCTGCTTATTCTATTATACCCTCCTGTTCAATGTTCCTTTGAAAATGTGGATACTGGCCACCAAAGGATAGTAGAAATGTAGTTTGAAGTAGTGTGTGTGCTTCTACCTCCATAACTGCTAGAACCGCATTTCTTTTCCTAAGCAGCCTCCTGTATTCTAATGCTGAATGTAATGATGCAAATGCACAAGAAACTACAGACCCAAGGGGACAGTATTAACAGATGTCCATCACACTGACATCAGTAGGTATTGAAAGGAAGAGTTAGGTGCAACTGTGCCATTCTCCTTACACAACCTCTATCTAGGTGAAGAATGGAAAAAGCCTCCACGAGGTTCTTTCCTCCTCTGTCCTTATCTGTCACATGTCCATTTGCAACAAAGAAGACTTTGATCATAATTAATAAAAATAAAAAACTTTCAGAGACTTATTTTAACACTACAAACCACAATAAAAAGCTGCAGCATCCTTTTGAGAAATACAGACATTTAAACCTTCCGGACCCTTGCTACTGGAGAGCTCCAACAATAACATATATAACTTTTGATTTTATGGAATACTTATTAGGTCATCTTGAAAAGTGTAAGCTGGTAATGAGAACTAAAGACTGCTGTGTTACCAAGCAGAATGCTTTGATTAAGATTATTCTTTCCAGGAAAAATGATGGCCAACAGGAAGAGTGAATGCTGTAAGGGTTTGCCAATTAGATTAATCTCTCTGTGAGCATGATATATTATCAGGATGTGCTCCAAGAAAAGATGAATCAGAAATGTTATGAAAAATTCATTAAGTATGCAATGTCACCTTTTATAAAAGGAAAGTCTGCTTCTTAGTTAATAGTGACTGGAAAAATCTCCTTTATTTTACAAAACCTGTGATTTCAAATTACCAGGTTCTTTCTAAATCTATATTTTTTTTATTTTATTTTGCTAAATAAAATTAACCTGAGACCTTAAAGTTGATTCTCAGACCTGAAAATGGTCTGTCTCCTACATAAACCCTTCCTCTTGCTTCGTCTTCTAGATGCTTCTGCCAGATGGAAGAGATGAAAGGTTTGGCAGAGAAGATCAGATCCTGGGCTGGTGAGTGTAGCTGGAGAGTGAGCAGACCAGGCCACAAAACTCCCTGAAGTTCCTTGTACCATTTGAGGGATGGCTACAGTCAGGCTGGATACTGGCGCCAGTGAGTGTTACTCAGTGTGTCCTGGTCAATCATTGAGCAATATTATTCATTGTAGAAGTTTCTTCTTTATGCTTTGGAAACAGACACCCTAAATTAAAGATTATTACAACATTACTCAGAATTAAATAGTATTGCACACACTGTTGAGATCTTCAGGTGGTATGAGTTAGCAGTTCATTGGCCTTCAAGTATTGCAACAGGGACTCTATTAGATCAGTACTTAAAGCTTCTGCAAGTGCCCTACATTATACCACAAGATCAGCATTTCTGTTAACTGTATTAAGGGCTACCTTAAACCATATTTGTTTTATCAATAAGTATTCAGGAAAATTAACTGAGTTCTGAAATAAGAGATAATTTAATGATGATGAATTTGTTTCAAAGAACAAAAGATTAAAGAAATACCTTTGTAACCGCGTTTGCTTTAATAATCTCTAAGACTAATTGATGTATTAAAGATAGCAAGCAAAGCTTGTTAGTACAAAATCACTTCCTCAATTAAAAGGTGCCAGTGTTAACATTTGCCATAAAAGTAAAAGGTGATAAAATATAACTGTGTATAACAACTTCAATATCTTTTATTTCGGGGCTGTAAAAGTGTGTATTTCCTGAAGAATTAAAAATACCTGCATAAAGTAAAACTAGCTACAGCCAGCATACGCAGAGTACGACTGACAAGTGGTGATGAAGATTCATCATGGCTGGCAATTACATTGGAAAGAAGATATGAATTCTCCATGTGATAACTAAAAAATCACTGAGATGTTTTCTTAAATTGTCTAGGATGAACCTTTTCTACTCTAGACAGAAGTCTTACAAGACAGAAATGAAAGAAAAGGTCTTTATTGCTGTGTAGAGTAATCAAAGGGCTACCAGTGGTACTTCCGTCCTTGTCTAGCTCCCTATTGTCATGAATTTTTTTAACAAAGATTGAAATATATTTCTTTATATGAAGAGCTTACAGAAATATTACTATACCCCAGATTTGGCATTTCCTAGGCTAATTTCTCTTTTGTTTGAAAAACAGAGTGGGGGGGGGGAGGGAGGAAATCCTGATTTTGGGCTCTTCTCCTTCCCCAGAATGCTATCACCAAGTGCCTGAAGCATGTCATAGAACTATGAGCCCTCCACCGAGCAGATGAAGCCCACCAGGACCTGCACAGCTAATCGTATCATGAGAGGGTGTGCTGTGCTATTTGCTAGGTTGGAAGAAGGGAGAACCAGGTGCTCCAAATAACAGAACCCAAAGACTCACATCCCTCACCCATTTTCTGCCTTCTTGCTTGTGGTCATACCTAAAGGGAACATCTCTTCTTAGATCACAGCATTTGAAATTTGTAGTTTTAAATGTAATTAACCACGTAAAATAAGGATATGCTTATGTATATAAGCCATTTTCAAAAGCACATAGATATTTGACTTTCACTGGTTCGTGAAGCCAGAGACTTTACGAGGCACTGGTATTCATTTAAAGCAAAGGGCATCAAGTGTGTAAGTATCCTGAAGCCCTCCTAAAGCTCCAAAAGCTATGTTGACTTCACAGAATTTTTGTTTCCATTTATGCGAGTTGTTAATTTGACTCATTTGTATGCATGCAACCTCCATGCTGCAGGGAGAGTTTTTTAACGTGGCATGATACCTACAGCTTCAGATAAGAACGGCAACCAAAATGCTAAGTATTCTGAAATCAGTGAGAGATTTGGTTTCGATGAGGCAAGCATATTTCTGCTGTATATTTTCACTGCAGCAATATTTTTAAAAGAGTAATAGAGTGGCCTTTTGCAGCACACTTTCTTGTGTACTTCGTGGATGTTTCCAAAATCATTAAGCTCCGCTTCAGCAAAGGTTCTTTGCTTAAGAACCCTACAACAATTACCAGAAAAGATCCATAGATAACATACTATTCAATGTTCTTCCTTCATAACAGTGTCTCTTTTGCCCAATTCACCTTCCTTGCTTTTACTGCCTAAACATTACACAGCTACATTACCCCCTGTGCTGAAGGCGAAAACACAGCCAGTTCCAGGGACTAAGTCGTCATACCATCCAAAGCTTTGAGTTTAGTATTAGCTGAATCACACCCAGGAAGTGCCTGCTTTTCTCCATTCAGTATTTACATGGCCTGTTTAGACTCAGACATCCATCTTTTTGCTGCTTAAGTTAGGGCAGATAAATTTTGCCCTAAGCAAATGTGCCTCCTTCAGTCTGTGCAAAACACTCTTTGTTATCATCTTCATTGCACTGTGCTGTTAAAGCTCCAGCAGTGGTCTGGATATAATTTTTGGCTACACCGACTCCACACATGTTTTATCTAGCTAGTTGTCATTAGTTTAACTTGTTTTCCCTTTGAAACTATGTTACAAACTACCCACATTTTGTCAGAATTGGTCTACAAAGAATTAAGTTTTTCCATACTAAATTACCGACCAGCAGACAGAGAAAATGCATAATATGCAGAGACATTTAGTTGTTGCCATCTCTCATAATCCCACGTTCAGAAGCCTGAGAAGCTTTTTGTCACTTTTATTATGTCTCTTATTTGTCTTGCTCTAATGTTCTGTAATATCAAATGGCATTAAGACACCTGAGAAACTTGAAAATAAGTGAAAATCTAGCTCTTTCATGCACAGTTGGAGATTAAGTCTATAGGTGGATCAATGTATCTACAATCCCAGGCTTATTCTGGAACTGAATTTGGGATATGAATCTGAACTCGGGATATGAATCTGAACTCAGTGCCTGGACCTTTTCACCTTAAACAGTCAAGTTCAGGTTCTGAATGTAAATGCATTTAGACCTGGAGACATACCTTGTCATCTGTTTTGAATGGTCAGTCTAGATAGAAAGAAAATGATTCAGCAACATCAGAAAATCTTGTCTGTTTTCATAAACCATTCTCTAAGAGATTTTAGATAACAAGTTGTGCATAAGGCTTTGTCTGGATTACATACTGGAAAGCAAGCAGTATGGAGGTACTGAGCTTGCCTGAAAAAGCTATCTTGGTGTCAAAGCAGAGTAGAGGTAGCAGCATAGAGGTGAATGTGAACTGATTTACCCTTAAGTTACTCTTAAAAGATGAATTAGCCCATACTGAGCTCTGTGTTGTCACAACTTGGATGCTTCCAGCATGGTAGGTGTCTATGCACAACACTGCCATTGAGTATTAGCAATGCTTGTGGTTCCTGATGAGTGAAGCAGAAAAGAAAAACAACAAGGCAAGACTAACACTGGACTGAGGCTTGAAGTAGACAAAAGTGGGAAAGCTCAAATAAAGTGGTCATTTGGTTCATGTAGGGGAACTCATAATGATGCAAACACTTCCAATGGCTCAAACAAGATGTGTAGAGTGCTCTGCACAGGAATATTCAGCTCATGAATGAGCTAAAAGTTATGGTAACACAAAAAAAAAAAAAATAAGAGAGAATTTTATGGTGAAAGGGTACAGTAAGATAAAAAAGGATAATTGTTAGGTTTAGAAATAGAATGTGTCAGACAAAAAATAGTTAAACAGATTCTAAATTGGATGAGTGCCTCACAGCAGTGCCTCACAAATTACAATTACAAATTTGAAAAGCTATTTGAACTCAGTTTAATTACTGTAACATAGAAGATCTGGCAAGGAAAGACTTTTTTCCTATAAATAATTAAACATGAAATGTGAGAAAGCTTAACAAAAATATAGATATTAAGCTAGCGTAAATTTTGTGATTTGATCCCATTTCTTCCTCTCAGAAACATTTTTTGTGTCAAACTCTAAGGCAGACAATTCAGAGTGCTCAGTGCAGGAATCTCAGGTTTTTTCACCACAATTTGCTATTCTTCTGTTTATGTAGGTAAGATAATCTTTTCAATTGTGAAAAAAATTATCTCACTGCCTTGGATAGATTGGAGTAAGAAATATTTGTATAGGGGAAAGCTTGTTTGCCTTTTCAGAGGGTTGGGCCAGCTCCCTGAAGGGTCATGCTGAGGTACTAAGCAGGTACAAGGGAGAAGCTAGCATATTTGCACCTCTTCATCTATCCTCGTTGAGCCCCAGTCTTCTCACTGCTCCTGGTCACCTAGGCATGCCACTGTGTGCTGAGTAGTGGCACAGACTAGCACTAATTTAGTTCTCTTTGGTGCTCCTCTTGTCAAAGTCAGGGAAGTGGAGATTTTGCTCCTGCCCCGACCTGTGGAGCATGGCAAATGCTTTATCTTTATCCAGACACAGGTTGAATGGTCACACCACCGTCCAACACAACAGTGTGTTCACAGGCACAGTATACAGAACCATGGAACGTTTACCTTTATTTTTGCTTTTCATTTCTTGACAACATCATACAAATAGCTTCTGCAGCCCACACTCAGCTTCCTTTTCAGCTTCTTGTGACTGTAACTGACATTTATTCTTTCCATATTTGAGTGTGATTCATTTCCTACAGCCCACCTGCAGAGCGAGGATTAGCACTGTGCACAGTATATATCTGGCATTTTTCTGAAGGATTATGAAATAGGAAATAGGATACAACTGGTTAGACTCGGACCTTTTCTTCTTATGTGAGTTTGGGAACAGAGACTTGGTAATGGGCGGTTTGTGTCCCACAGACAGACCAAGGAGTAGGTTGCTTTGGAGGCTGGCACCCTATCTTCATTATCTGCCGAACACAAAAGAGGGACCTGCAGCCTTCTGGGACAAGATGTTTGAACAGGATCTTATGATTAAGGCTATGGCTAATGAAAAAAAGCTCACTACAGAGTTTTTGCTGCACTCTTTCAAAGAGCATATGGCCAGTACATGAATGTTTATGAAGATGGTAGAGCACATGCACATAAGAAAAAAACTTTTAATTGCCCATTTTAATGGCAGGTTTCATTGCACTATTAACAACACTGAGAGAAAAACCTTGGCCAACTTTTCTATATTGTTCCTTAATAAAGCACTTCAGTATATACATCAGCAGGAGTGTAAGCATTATCCAAAATTAACTACTTGAACCAATGCAACTTGATGCTCCATATCGAACTTGCGTCCCAGGAAGCAGTACGATTTCTTACTTGCTCACTTAGCCTTCTGGTTGTTCATTGACACTGAATATCTTAGACTGCATTTGTGTTTCATTTTCTTAGCACTGTCTTCAGCTGCAGAAAGGGAATCCCACTAAATTAGGTAATTTAGAAAGGCATTTCTAGGACATTTTTTCACACATTCTTCTGCTCTGCTGGTGACCAGAGCAATCCTAAAAATCAGAAACCCATCAAAGGGCCATTCTGGTTTTATATTCAGCAGCCATGCCCATTGCTGGCTCTGTGATGGCTTGAGGTCCCTTCCAACCTGGTATTCTATGATTCTATGAAGTGTTCATCAACAGCCAAACACCACAGAACACTGTACATGAAAGTACTGTAGTGACTGTGTTTGGTTCCTGACCATGAATAGCTCCCCTTTTTCATGTAAATATGGTTGTTCAACAGCACACTCCATAATTAGCAGTCCACAGTTAGAGATGTAATATCTCCATGCGCTTCCAGATGGATGTTGGTAACAATCACCATGTAAAATTAATGGCTCTTCAAAGCACTTTAGTGTACATCTTGTAAAGCTAGTTTTGAGAAGTAAGAAGGGTTTAGAGCCAGTGAAAGATTCATGTCAGCTTTATCATGTAGCCCTGTGGTTTATCTGTTACTGTAGTTTTACGTAAGCTATGTCTTAACATGTAAATAGTAAATTTTTTTCCAAATGGATCAGTACTCTTTTTGGCTCTTTTAAAAAGTAGGTTATTTTGTAATATATTGACATTCCAAATTATTTAGAAGTAAAATATATGTAAAACAAGTCAGGTCTGCATCTGCAGAAAACTAGGCAAGTCACGTAAACAATCTCCATGAAGAGTAACTTTTCTCTTCCTTAAACAACAATCAGTGCCAGAACCAGCTCCCTTTGAAAAGTTGTACAACCTCAGTGTGAAACCACAAAGTGTCAATGAAAATGATTTCTCAGTTTGTTGCTAAAGACTATGCTGGGATTATTGTTATCACTTGATAACTTAAAAGTTCAGAAATGACACCTTGGAATAAATTATTTTCATAATAAAGTATTACACAACAGAGATTTTAATTTGTAAAGTGAAGGACATCAGAGATCATTGAACTAGCAGCAAAGACAAAGAGGCATTGTAACAAACAGTCCGATGATTCGAGAAGACCACAAGACCTGAATCCTAAATACCTGTTCCTTTCCTGCACAGTAAGAAGTTAATAAAATGAACTCAAGTCATGTTCATCGCATTACGTTTACATTTTTCTTATCATATACAGCTGAAAACCTATGTAAAGTAGATTACAAAGCTGCCTATATCTTTAAAGAAAATGTTGGACTTTATCCAAAAGCCAACCTGGTTGAGTGCTGAAACAGACCTGACTCTTCTACATTGGTTACCAGCAGCCCCAGGGCTTGGGAAGGGTGAGAATAGCCTGAAGGAAGTGTGACAACCACCAACATATTGTTTTGACTCACAGTTCAAATTCTCTTGCTTCCAACACCCAGTGCTGAAAGCTGTTTTTCTAACTTGTCTTCATCATTTTCTTTTCTACAAAGCCTTCTGCGGTCAGGAGAAAACACTGTCTGAAGGAGGTCACAGTTATTTGAAGAGAGACTCCATGATTTATTTTCAAATATTTTGTGTGACAAGCAGTGGGTCCAGCTCCTTAATTTCAACTCTTAGCAGTATTTATTTTCTATAGGATACACCACAAACAAATTCATGCAAGTATTGCATGAAGACATTGAGATTTAGAGCAAAATTAAATCTCCATTCTTGCCCATTCTATTTATATGAGCTAACTTGAAACAGAAAATGAATGAGAAAGAATTCTATCAAAGAAGTCCTCTGGCATTTACTTAAGGGGCCTATATGGAAGCAACCTAGCTTTCTAACAGTAAAGAACCCAAGAAGCAAATAGAGTTTTTCAGTTCTTTTACATCCTTACCCGACCATTTATTTTGGTTGTCAGCTTGGAAGAGTGAAAGAGGTATTTTCTTTTTTCAGTGAATTAAAAAAGATTAGTTTCTATGTGCATCTATGTAACTGTTGCACTAGTGTTCTGTGCATTGCACCATTACCTCTGAAAGTGCTGTGCCGTCATCAAACACAGGCAGCTGGGAAAAAGAACTAGAACTGAAATAAAATATATTTGTGCTTGGGATTACCCTGAGCCGCATGCAGGACCTTGTACTTGGCCAGGCTGAATGAGGCTTTGAGCAATGTGGTCTAATAAGAGGTGTCCTGTCCATGGCAGTGGGGTTGGAACTGGATGATCTTTAACGTCCCTTCCAACCAAAACCATTCTGTGATTCTATGAAAATATAGCCAGATACTGTTCACTACAAACTGTTGGAAAGCAGCATAAGAGAGACGTGCTCTCCTGGGGAGCACTGGGCTGCCTTTTTCTCTCAGGCTAAAATGAAAGTTAATTCTTAGTGAAAGTGTGATTTTCTTGTGCACAGATAAACGTAACACCTAACCTCACACAGGATTTTACCTCAAGCATCTGCAGCGCAGTGCCATGTAGTATGGAAGTAGTCCAGACAGAAGGATTTCCAGAAAATCTGAGAATGCAGTTACGTTTTTGAAAAATGTTAGTTTGGATAGTGTTAGACATAAAAAAGACAGAAAAGGTAAAATCCAAATGTGAGAACTCGCAGGTTTTATAATGTTCCTTCAAGGACTACTATTAGCTAACGGGTTGAGCTCCAAGCTGTCTGGTTGCAATCCCACTTCTAGAGCACTCATACTTCGAGGGTGCCCTAATGAAGCTGCATTTCCAGCTAGCTGAAAAACCCACTCATAACTGTTTACTTTGGGAATTATTGACTTCCAAACTGGACAGAGAATTTAGAAAACCACAGCCAGAGCTCCTGAAGATCCAAATCAGGAACAGTATAATAGCATCCTTGAAGTCTGTTGAAGACAGTTGTCTTTTAGCACATCTGCCTTCAACCAGCCCACGTCTGACAGCAGCTTAGCTCCTCCAGGTTGGTGAAAAATAAGCAGCTGTATATGCTGCCCACAGGTATAGTGTCTACCAGTCCTAGAGGGACAGAGCTGCTGCAAGCTATTACAAGCATTTAAAGGCAGGCTGATTTTCTCTTCCTTGTGTGATCCATTCAGCTACTTCTGATGCCTTTCCTGCTGGAGGGACAGAGCTTCTGGCTGCTAACAAACACATCGCTACTAACAAACACTTACTTTTGAGTCTTTGGGAGCTTATGAGACATAATCTAGTGACCCATTGTGAAAGAGCATAGATAATTATTTCATTTTAACACCTACCACATTCTAGGGGAGCCGATTTATACAGGTATTGTAGTAAGTGTCCTTCTAGGGAATATTGTCAGTTATTTAGTCATAGTATATCCCAAAAGACCTTGCTGTAGTATTTCTTAGATGCAAAAGTTGTGTGGAATTTTTTTCCAAACCTATGATAAATACTTTTTCCATATTGTATGTTCTGCTTGTTTCAATACTGCTAAAAATTAACAGGATTCTTAGCAAATCAAAACAATCATCACCAAGAGCCTTTCTACTTTGAACCTGATTTTCAACCACCTTTAGTTTCCCATGACTTCATTTGAAGTTATGAGCTTGGAGGACTCTTGGAATGAGAGCTCTGAATGACTAGAAAGAGCTCAGAGACACAAGTAACTAGAGATGCACTTATAAAGGCTCTCCTCAGTAAGGATTTCTGATATTTCCAAATATTCCAATTCAGAACACAGCCTCAAATTTCTGGAATTTTTGGTGAAACGAGTGATGAAGTTTGCCCCACTTTTTTGGGATAAGCTGTGGACCCTGAGGAAACTTAGATGCCAGACCAGACTGCATGAAGCCACCCAGTGAGAATATAATTTTGCAGCTTTAAGAAACAGTCAGAATACATTTTCCTGAAGTCTTCCTGACTCACTCTAAAAAGAATTGTTACAATGTAAATTTGTTTTAGCAGGCTGGAAGCAATCCTGCAGTTCAACTACCATATTTTTTTAACCACCTTTTAGCTGATCTCCTATTCAGTTCCTATAAATGTTCATATCTGCAGCCAACACATTAGCTGGTAGGACTCCTTCTTACTACAGAAGTAATCACAGGGACAGGCTAGGGGAAGGGAAAAAAAAATAAAAATGATTGAACTTCTAATGAAATGAAAGCATGCCTACTCACAGAAATGTCTGTATATAAAAGAAACAACATTTTCTTCTTCTAACAAACACAAAATGGTACAGGCTACTTGCATAGCAATGCCAGCAACATTGATTGCAACACGTAACCTGGCCAGTGCCATAGCAGAGAGGAACTTGCCAGCAGTTGCTGGGCTCAAACTATGTGTAACAATACACTCTCAGTCTCACACAAATGCCCCACCTGTGGAAGGTGTCAAAATGTTCCTGCGGTCATGAGAATCAATCGATACCAGGAATGGATTGTAAAATGATTAGTTATACAACACACTTTTCACCTTCCTAACTGAGAAAACTGTGATATTGATATTTGTAAAGGAGGAAGTATTACAGGCTTGTAGTTTGAACAGCTGCAAAGAACCTCACTTCTCTGGAGCTCTCTGTTTCTAATCTACCTTATTAAATACTCTGATTTTAATTTTCCCTCAGACATGAATACCCACTCACTTAAAACCCTTAAAATTATGGGCTGAAAGTCTCTTGCTTTTTCCTGTTAGTGCTGACCTGCCTTGTGTAGCATGCCTGAACTTAAGTATCCCATCTCTTAAGTACTCAACTTGCCAAATCTTTATTCTGATTCTTCATTCAATTAATATTTCAGAATTTTACACAAAATGCAATCGTTTAAGTGGAGGAACACAGGGGACACTTCAAAGATGCTTTAAGCTCAAATACATTGTTTCAAGGAGGAATGTACCCATGATTCCTGTTTTCTTGGGTAAATGTTCTCAGCATGAGGCTCTCTACCTGGAACTGGTCCACTTTCTTGTCTGTCAGAGCAGACTGACTGTTAGCCCGCAGGCTGGGACATCACCAGGGAGGTGTGACACCTGTCTTCCAATTCCCAGTGCAGAGGGATCTACACAAGGTGAAGACTGAGGGTACATGCCTCCATTCTGGCTTAATGCTGAGCAATCTTCAAATGAACCGGGAGTTCAGAACTACTCAGGCAAAAGCATAAAATCAAAAGAATCATAGAATCAGGTTGGAAAAGACATCTAAGATCAAGTGCAACTGTTAACCTAGTACTGCCAAGTCCACCACTAAACCATGTTCCTAAGCACCATATCTACACATCTTTTAAATATCTCCAAGGATGGGAACTCCACCACTTCCCTGGGAAGCCTGTTCCAATGCTTGACTACTCTTTTGGTGAAGAAATTATTCCTAATACCCAGTCTAAACCTTCCATGGTGCAACTCGGGACCATTTCCTCTTGTCCTATTGTTAGAGACCAACACCCACCTCACTACAACCTATTTTCAGATAGTTGTAGAGAGCAATAAGGTCTTTCCTAAGCCTCCTTTTCTCCAGATTAAACAACTTCAGTTCCCTCATCTTGTCCTCATAATACTTGTGCTCTAGATTCTTCACCAGCTTTGTTGCCTGCTCCAGCACCCCAGTGAACTGAACACAGAATTCAAGGTGTGGCCTCGCCAGTGCCGAGTACAGGGTCCTGCTGGCCACAGTATTTCTGATACAAGCCAGGATGCTGCTGGCCTTCTTGTCTACCTGGGCACACTGCTGGCACACATTCAGCTGGCTGTCAATCAACACCCCCACGTTCTTTTCCACTAGGCAGCAGAGAAAAACTTGTTTTCTGAAAAAATTAAAACAAAAAAACCCATAACTTTTATTCTGAAAAAATACCTTCATCCACTGTAAAGTAGAGCTGCAGTGATTACAAGAGTTCTTTTTGCTTGCCTTTAACTGTAAGGACATGTAGCCATATTTAAGAAGTTTGCCAAATAGTTATTTTCCTTTCAGATCAGATGAAAAAAAATCTCTTTTTGATCAAAGCCATTTAGGTGAGCTTATGTATTTGTTCAATAGAGGGGTTTTATGAAAGACTTCTATCTTCAAGTGTTTGTATTTAGTTTTAACTGCTGATTTTTGTTGTTGTTGTTGTTGTTCAGTATTTTGGGTGGGTTTTTTTTTCTCTAACTTTTTCACTCCTGCAAAGTGTTGGCATAAGTGACTGGTAGACGGAACTTCTCTGGCAGGTGTTTTTCACATAACTCCATTACCCAGCATAAGAAACATATATTTTTACTATGAGATCATGGGCAATCTGTGTACCTTTCATAACTACTTAAGTTACTTGGGCAATGTTTTAAAATATTTTTTTGCCTTTACTTTTTCTATGGGACAGCTTCTCTTTCTTTTTACATGCCTTTTCAGTGGAAAGATCAGTACATTTAGAACTGTATTCATCTAAAGGATGTCTGGTGTTCATTTGAGTACAAGTCTCCAAATGCTGAAATTTTCTTCTTAAAAGGAATGAGCATATCAGACTGATTGCAGTGTTTCAGGGCTGTTTCTGGGCTTGAATTTTTATTATTTATTTTATCAGTTAAATCTCACTTGCCAGGTCAGAATCAAGAGGCTATGTGCCACCTGATGAGCACTTCTAAGTTCTTCTGTATGCTGTTTCCAACTAAACTTATATTTTTCCTTTTAGATATGTTTGAACTTCTTGTTCCCAATGTTTTAAAAGGTACAGATTAGCAGATTGCTGGGGTTTGAGTTTCAGGCTGGTTTTTAATTCTTTGTTAAATTCCTTTTAGATATGTAGCATCTCTTAGAATCATATAATAATTTGGAGAACCTACCTAACTCCCAGTTTTAAGGAGTTATGTTGTGCTTTCCCTAGGGGTCTCAGAAAACTAACTTTCCTTCCCCTCCCTTGCCTTTCTCTTTTTAGTCTTCCTATTCTATTTTAAATACTCTATTTTAAAAGATTCTTCTGGTGTACATCTGCATCTAACATGTCCAGCATCAAGAATGTGAACTTATGGAGATTAACTTGTCTTATCACTAAAGCATAACTCCCTCTACATTTTTCCCTTCTTTTACCCTAATTTTGCTCTTTGGATTGTTTCTGTAAGAATGAGCTTCTCAGAGGCTAGATGGCAAATTCTGGGAAGACTGGACAAAAATGGCAACATGCAAAAATAAAACTTCAAAGGAATCATGCTATTAAGTGTTTTTGCAGTTTTCTGCCTAGGGTACCTTAGCCCAAATATAAGCCACAACTGTCAACCCATTCTACCCTACAAACATACATGAAAAAGTGAGCTCTGCTTCAGCAATGTAATACATGCCCTTGGAAAAGTATTTTCTGGAGTGTTTGCCATAACATAGCATGGTCTTCAGAATGTACTAAGGATCTCCCCATATTGCAGTTTGTATTGTGGGAGGCGTTGTGAGTTAATAGTGCCATCAATTGTCTGTGAATGATGGGTGTAATAAGACCTTAATAATGTTTAAAGAACATGTGCAGCTAAGTAAAAATTGTCTTTTGTTCTTTTTAGTCAGCCATGTATAATCTTGCATAAGCTGAGTGTGATAACGGTATTTGTAAATCATACATTTGAAAGGAGCACAAATGAGCAACCCAAATGGCAAAAAAAAGGTAGAAGGTGAAATGAAATGTGGTCAGCCTGGAATTAGATAGTAGGCTAGAAAAGCTTCTGCAAACTTGTATACCAGCTCCATTGCAATTTTCTATTCCACTTGCAACATACAATGCATTAACAGTGGCATAAAACTGGGATTAAATGAGACCAGTTAATCTCTGTCATTTTCTCTTCATTTTAGGGGTTGAGGAAAATCAATTTTCTCATAAAGAATCTTCAAAGTTCACTTTGTTAAGAGAAAAAAAAAAAAGCCTTCACAAAATACTGTTGTCTTAGTAAATGTCTCATTTAGCTGTGGCTGTGAATAAGAGCTGTGCAAAGCGTTCATTGGAAAAACTCCAAATCATGAAACATCTGTTTTTTTAATTTTATTAAAATCCAAAACTCAGCCCAGGTTCTTCGAAAGTTTTGCTGAACTTCACAAGCATTTTTGTATTATGAAACATACTTCTGAGGAAAGCTGTCCTGATTTGTGGTTTTGAATGGATACCATGCAAAATCTCTGGATTTTTCACAAGATTTGATGGAACTTGGTGATTTTGACAGGACTTTTTATATGAATTTCTGGGTTTTGACATCAGCAAAGACAGAAAAGGCAGTGTTTATATGGACTGTATGGATTACAATCAAAACTCATGGTGAGTAGAAAGCCAGAAATCCTTTGAAAGTCAGTAAAAAAAGATTAGCAAAATATTTGTTATCCATAGATTTTATGAGATAATAATATAACATAACATAAAATAACATAAGCTAAAATATGTTAACTGTGAACAGTTTTATATTTGGGATTGGTTTAGAGTACATTTTATGAAAAGTAAATAAAAATAACAAAAAGTTCTGTGGTCATAATATCAGATGTATAGCTGTGAATGTATATGTTGATTAACTCTGCCTAAAGGAGTGATAAGAATTCATTTCAGGTTTTCTGATACCACCTTTTTTTTCAGTTTGTCCTGGGAAAAGCCACCTGGGAAGAAAGAGAAGGAAAATAAACCACAACAAACAAATAAACACACAAAATAAAGCAGTAAGTCATTAAAAGAGCTAGTGGAAAAATTTTACCCAGTTCTTATCCACAGCTTAGGTATTTAAAAATCCCTTCAATAATGATTATTTGCAGATCTGTAAAAGTTAAGTTTTAAAAAGCCTAACATACTCTCTAGCTCTTACTCTGGTCAAGAAAGTATATCCACATTTATTTACCTGTTTTTTGAATTAACTTATGTACATGTATTATTGATTTTACCTTGAACTTTATGTGCATGTCTACTTCTCACTAAATTTGCAATGTTTGTGTTTACTAATAATTCTCAGCATTCAAATACCAGCCCAGGAAACTGCTGTACATAGAGGTCCCATGGTTTCCCAGAACCATTTCCAAACTACACGAACTGTTGACCATAACAAAAAAGGTCACATCTAGGCACTGCTATCACCAGAGTGAGACAAAACATCTGCCACCAACTGAGATCTTAAGTATGTTTGTTCTTGTTGTCTGCTTTTTATCAGTGTATTTGCGAGTCATAGCACAGCATTCCTATACTAATTTCAACAGCATTTATACAAGTAAATTTCTAAATCTTTTTTCTTTTTTTTTTCTTTTCATCAGTTCAGGAGCAAGTTGGCCATATTAAATGGAATAGGAATAATGGCATTGTCTTGCAAAATAAGTATTCTGCCAGGAGGAAACTGAACTAAGACTTGTTTGACATCAAGTATTTCCCTCCACTTTTACCACACCCTAATCCATAGAAGAGTACCTTAATCTGGATATCAGAAAATGTCTAATGTAAATATTGCTCTCAGATTTGACACAAAATTATTTTCCTTGTAGCATGATATGCTCTGCTGTGTTGAGTTCTTTTTATACTATAAAAATATTCTTATATTTTTAACATTAAATATAATTTCTGATTTTTCTCTAAATGTCCTTTTGAATCAATCCTGTACCTAAGATGGTACTGTAATCTCAGATGCAATTTGGCTGTATGTCTTCACACAGGGACAACAGTACCTTGACTTGACTTCCCTCTGTCTCTCCTCTCCCACCTTTCATCAGGCCAGCAACTGGGCAGCTGGACAGAGGTACAGCTTCCCATGAGTGCAGGGGACATAATTCAGAATTCCAAATTTTAAAAAAGGTGCTGCAAGAGGTTCCAAAACAAGGAATTTTTCCGATCTCCATGGTGAAAGGCAGTGTTCAGGATGCAATGTTTGGTCTGAAACATCGGTTAGTAACCCAGGAGGAAAGCTGAGAGAAAAAGCACAAAGTTTGTCCTTTTGGAGAATTCTAATATTTTTATGTTTAATTTCACACTGAATACAAAAATTAAATTTGCTGTTTTAGCAGTTCAAACAAACAGTGTCCCAAGCAAAATTAATCATTTTGACAGTGCAACTTTGCCTGGATCTGACATAAGTTCATCTTTGCCTGAGATGCAGGAGTCCTTCATAGGGAACTGTTTGATTTCAAAAACAAAACAAAACACTGTTCCACTTTGGATCAC
>NW_009923160.1:0-2702 GCF_000696875.1 Nestor notabilis
AAGAAAAAAAAAAAAAAAAGGCTTGCTTTTAATATGCTTCCAGATGGGGGCAAAATGATTTACATGGGAGTTTATTTCCTCTTTGCTGATATGAAAGAATTACAGATACAAAACCCACTGATCTATAGAATAAAAAAAAAGAAAAGAAATGTTATTTTCCTGTAAAGGTAGCAGTTCATTTATATTCATTTAACCATCCATCCATCAATTCACTTTCTCACTCTCTGCACATTCTCTCTGCCTCTGGTAAACCTACCCCACCAATATACTTTTCTAGAATATACAATGAAGTTTCCTTAAGAAAAAAAAAAGGAACTAATAGGAGATTCAGCTGAAGTAGGTAAAGAGAAGTTTCCCTTCTCCCCCCACCCAGCCCATGTTTTGTTACAGACTTAGAGTAAATTAGCAACGTGGAAAAGAAAATGTTTTAAGTTTGGGGAAGAAAAGGTATGTGTATATCTATAAATAATATGTGCAATATAGATGTTCTATATGTGTCTACATGTGTATATATAATATATATATATAGCGGAGTTTGTGTGCTCAACATGTATGTACCATGTCTCTATGCTTATGTTATACAAACAGTTCATTCTCTCCCTATGTGCGTGTCTATAAAATAAAATATACACATATTGCACAGATATTTACAGCATTCATATATCGTAAGTACACGGACATAGATTTAAGCATACATCCAACCTGCGTATGCTGTATATATGCGCAATATATATGATGCCCATGCACATGCAAAGGCAACATCTCTCTGAATCGGAGCAGAATGTTTGTATTTAAACATAAAATATTTTCTTACATTCTTAACGTACATCCTTTATGAGCATTGAAGCACATAAAGCCTCCTCCATGCACATACAGAGGGAGTGTGCTGCTGAAGGGCAGGAATCAGCCTGGTGGCCTCAGACCTTCACAATATAAAGGCCATGTCTGTGGGTTTTTTTTGCATTGCGATGGTACCTGAACCTGAGATGCCATTTCCTTTATAGAAGTAGTGACCAGAGAGCAAATGTCTCTCACTCTTCGTAACACCTTCAAGTACTAAAGCAAACCCACCCTAGGTGAGCTCTTCCCTGTGGCTGCTGCTTGCTGGGGCTGTAGCCAGCTGGAGGTGACTTCTATCTTCCCATGTGCTCGGCGTGATGGCCTTCACTCGCAGGAATAGTTACAAGGAGGATAAGACTGTGCATCCAAAGACGGAGGCTGCTAAATCATCCATCATTTCTCGGAAACCTTCAGGCTGAAGTGGAGGGATGCGGAATAACTTCTTTTTCTGGTCTAAATATAGAATCAAAAGCTGTGTGAGAAGCTGACTTTTTATTGTTAAAAACAGGTAAATAGAGAGAGAGTTAGATATGGAAATAGCTATATATACAGATAAAAATATACATCTTTACCTTCAGCTAGATATGGATATAGATCCACATGTAATTTTTCTTACGGCTATCATTAAAAAGAGCCTCAGTCAGGGCTTGGGAGGTCCTCACCAATCTGTTTTTAAAATCCATGTATAAATAAAGCAACCAGCCAATCACCCCAAGATCAAACGACCTGGTGACAACATAGACACCAGCTACCTCATGGATGCCTGCCCTGTGCAGATCCCCTGTACAACTGTGAACCAGATCAAAGGCTGGAGTTTCCAGACCCCTTATTGTAAGTGACACCTGCAAATGTTAGCCCTGCTTCGTGTTTCCAACCCATACCTGAATAAATACATAATCATATCACACCGCATAATTAATAGGAGTATCACCATGAAGGACTCTTAAAGGCAAGGCTGTTGAAAGAGAGTTCCTGAAGATAATCCTTTTAAAAGGTTTCCTTAAAATGCAACCACTAGCGGAAATAAGGCAGGTTTAGTTCCAACATCTTAATACCTCTGGATAGCACAGTTTCAGATCTTGTAAATGTCTTTCCTTTAAAAGTGGCTTGACTTTTGATTTGGGACTTGCAGTTTTTGGAGGATCTCGTTGCTGCTGTGAGAAGGTCCCCAGAGGAGGCCCAGCCAAGAGCTTGGCTACACTTTCTATTGACTCATCGGGACCCACAACCTCGTTTCTGCTGGAAATCAAACATGATTGCATCTTGCCTGCTAGTAATAACCTTTCTAACTTCACCATTCTGGAGGAAGAACTGGTGTTCTGTACTTTTGTTTAATGATCCATTTGAGTAATTTTCAGGGTGCTGCTTAATTTGTCTTTTTCCCTTATCCTGGATGACACCCCAGGTCCTGGGCCATGGAAACGGGGTTCGGCTGCTCCCAAGCTCTTTGCTTTGCAGTGTTGCTTGACTCCTCTGTCGTGCTCAGAAAAGTCCTGTGTGGCATCCACTGCCAGCGTTGGTAAGTAAATCAATGGAGTTTTTTGCTTTTACAAATGATGTCTGTGTAAAATAAGGAGATAAATGGGAAAGAGCAGGCCCTGATAGATGCTCCCCTGAACTCTTCTTCTTCCTCAGTCTCCTGTCCCATGTGTTCTTTCCATGATTATTTTGCATGCTCATATTGCTCAGGCTGTGTAGTGGCAGGTAAAGCTTGAGGAGCTCAGACCACAAAGTGGAATGGCCCCCTGTTAGGAAGCTCTGGGAACACCAAGGTCCTGCCTTTTGCTGTCACTTCTTGTCTAGAAGTGATCTTTGTCTAGAAATGATTCAGTCCAGGATCCTTCTCACTGGTTATCAGCAGG
>NW_009923160.1:2727-28059 GCF_000696875.1 Nestor notabilis
CAGGAAAAGCTTAGATTTGTGAAAAATGTCGTCAAACTGGCATGGAAATAAGTGAGGGCTTTTGGAGTAAGAAATGATGGACACATCCTCCCAACAGTAATAATTAAAAAATGCAAAATAAAAATATCCTTCACTTAAATCAGATTTTTTGTCTGCTTGTTTATTTCTTTGTCCTATAACTGTGGAGAATCCTTTACACTATCCCAGTCCAAGTTTCTCAGTTGGTGACAGGTTTGGTGTCCAGTCTCTCTTAACTCACAAGGAATTTTTGGCCTCTGGAAAAACAGGAGACATTCCCAGTAAAGTGGAGACCAGGCTGTTGCATTGTGGTGGTGTGTGTGAGGGAAAGCAGGATCAGGACAGCGTAAAAGGTTGTGTTTCTGGTGGTTTAGAATGATTTTAGTTCTTTTGGCTTCGAAATAACCACACAAAGCAGTCCCTCCAACAAAGCTTTACAAACTAACCCCACTGTGGTGTGAAGAAGGACTGAAATGTACTTGCTCTCTACTTGCCCAAGTTTTTTCCTGGTTTGTCTTTTAACTGTAGCTGCACTATCATATCTGAGCTTTCTCCAGCGTTTTTTTTTCTCGGCAAGGCTAGAGACCTATAATTTAGAGTATTTAATTGCTTGTAATTTCTCCTAATTTCCATGTAGGCATTTTTAATGTTTGCCTCTTTCTTTTCCTATGAGCTATTAGTATGAGTCATTTTTTTTCTTGACACAGGCAAAGGTTTTTCCCCCTCTCCTTCTCCATCTAGCCCTACTTATATGGGAACTCCCCCACCAGGCAGGGAAAGGAGGAAGGGAATTAGATCTTTATCAGAAGCTTACTTTCACCCAAGATCTCCTTAGATCAGTAAGTTAAATAGGGGCTAACGAAAGCCAAACAAATGCTTTCTCTCCCACCTAGAAATAACCCCCTGCAGCCAAAAGTATTCCCTCTCCTCCTTTGGAGGCAAACCAGGAGGTGATATGACCATGTGTCCTCTTGGATGTACCAGCGTCAGTCCCCAGTGATGGTGTGATTTCACTTTTTCTCTCTTTGGCCACAGAGTGCCAGGGAAGACCAGAACTAAATTTCTATAATGAAAATAAAAAGAAAATAAAATAGGAAAATGAGGGAAGGTGGAAGAAAAAAATCCTAGTGTTGCTTCAAATCCCTGCCAACTCTTTAGGCCTTCGTAACTAAGCCAAAAATAAGGCCACAAACCCACCTTCCTTTGTTTGCAGGTCACCTTGAAGGGTAGATGAGTAGCTTTTTTAATAGCATTTATTTCAAGAGGATTTCAGTGAGGAAATTAACAATAACTGAAATTCTCTGTTTCCTCACAGGTTCTCAGTTTTGTCTTGAGGATATGCAAGCACCTGGACAGCTCCCCACTGTGGATATTTGTCCCGATGCAGCAACATAGTTTAACTTGAGGTACAAAGGAGGTATGGCACAAACATGCTTTAACATAATTTTTTAATCACCCTTGGTCTCACAGCCCACACATTCATGTTCAATTAGCTGCAGGGTAGGAGGAGCTGCCTACACAAAAGTGGGCGAGCATCTGCTTTCCCCTCAAACCCGTCTCCCTGATATTCTTGTGAAAAGCAGCTTCCAAGCCAAGCAGGCATGCATAAAAAGGCATGTAAAGGTCATGCAAGCACCCCAGTGGGGTGGGAGCACTAATGACGAACAGAGGTGTCCTGATGTTTTCTCCATTGTGGTCAGGATAATGGCTTGGTGCTCAGTGGCATCAAGGTGTTTCTCTCTGCTACCCACTGGTCGTCCTGCATGGAGCTGATCCACTTCAACGTGGGGCCAACTGGGGACAGGACCCCAAGGGTTAGTTCCCTTGCTGGGACATTGGGAGCAACTGCTGCCTGGAGAGAAACTATTCAGAAGGTCAAACTGTACACATGCTTTAGGTTAGTCAAAGTGTTTTTCTCAGCCTTAATTGATAACTGATGAGAAAACCTGCTCTACACATACACACGCATATGCATTGACACACACAGAGACACATGTATGTGTATATATAGATGTCTTTAAATTTAAATAGATTTATGACCAAGGACAGGAAGGTGGATAAAAGGTTATTACAAAAGATCTAACACATCTGTATGCTCTTTTGTGGGATTAAGTCTATAGTAGGTTGCATTCAGTGCTAATACTCCTATTAATTTATATTTTTCATTGTTGCTTTCACGTTTGTCAAGCTTCAGTGAAGGGATAATGAAGTAAATGGATGTTAACTACAAATTAATCATCCCTGCCTTGATAGCATTAACACAGGCTCCTATTTGCTTACGTTCTTCACCTGGAAATTGTAACACACTTGCTATATCTGTATCAGCAACACCTGTGGGATGCTGTAACACAGCAGAGAAAGAGAAATAAAAGGAAGGGAATAGAGACGCCTTCCTAAGAAAGTGCAGATATTCACTGAAGCTGTTGAATTCGAATTGTGAGAAAGCACTGAGGAAGCTGGGCACATGATAATTTTGGAAGGAGAGCTTGCTGGAAATGGTGTGTTGATCATGGGCAGGTAGGACCTTTGGTCGTGTTTAACTCCTAAAAGGTTCAATCTTTTGAGGTTCGATTTTTTAAACTCGAGTGTATCTCTTCTCACTGTGCAGCAAAGGGACATGTTTTTACATGGATAGACCTACAAATGTGCAGGCTTCTTTTCTTTTTTGCAAACCTCCTTGCTTTACTTTGGAACTTGATGTCTGTAAGTCTGGTCATGTTGTGGTATCTGGTATTTGGGAGGGTCCCTTTGGACCTGAATGGTAACAAAGTTTGAAAAACCTCAGGTTCCCCAAGTCCCTTAAGTGAGAGTGGAGTGGGACTGCACGCAGAGTCAGAGAGCCACCAGCCCCAGCAGTGCATCATCTTGGAGATACACATGCTTCTGCTGAAGGCTTTGGATACCCTGCAAGCATATCTTGGGCAGCTGCCCCTGCAGATGAGTTACATCAGGTTTCTGCAGATTGGACTTTGAGCCAGGCAAATGTTGGAGTTTCTGCTCAGGTGTTTAATACCTGATGAAGTGGTATTTGATTTTATAGACAGGGCAATGGAGTTTAACCACTTGGCCTCATTTTGTGCTGGCAATAGAAACAGGTGTAGATTTTGGTTTTATCATTGATTGCTCACCTTTGTAGTAATCACTTGATGCTGCATTCCACTGTCAATTTGGATTTCCTTCTGTTCCCCTTCCCTGTATCACAGGCTGCTGTAGACCTTTGCAGCCATATTGACCCCTGTTGTGACTCTCTGGGGAGTCACTGGTGACCTGTGATGGGCCTCGGCAAAGCCCAGCAGCACCCATGCTACCAGCACCTGCTCCTGGTCCTCATTTCTTGGTCATCAATGTGATGCCATGCCCAACTCCACAGCTCGCTCCAAAGGTGCTGTCGTGGTTCAAACCCAGCCGGCAACTTGGAACCACGCAGCCGCTCGCTCACTCCCCCCCTTTTTCTTCCTCCCCCCGCTCCCGGAGGGATGGGGAGGAGAATCGAAGGAATGTAACTCCCACGAGTTGAGATAACAGCTCTCCAGTAACTAAGGTATAATACAAACCACTACTGCTACCAGTAATAATGATAAGAGGAATAACAAGGGAAAAGGACACAACCGCTCACCACCCGCCGACCGATACCCAGCCCGACCCGAGCAGCGATCTGGGCCTTCCGGGTAACTCCCCCCAGTTTCTATACTGGGCATGACGTGCTGTGGTATGGAATAGCCCTTTGGCCAGTTTGGGTCAGGTGTCCTGCCTCTGCTTCCTCCTGGCTTCCCCTCCTCTCTGGCAAAGCATGAGACTGAGAAAGTCCTTGGTCAGAGTAAACATTACTTAGCAACAACTAAAAACATCGGTGTTATCAGCATTGTTCCCAGACTGAAAGTCAAAAACACAGCACTGCACCAGCTACTAAGAAGGAGAAAAAATGACTGCTGTAGCTGAACCCAGGACAGGTGCTTAGATGTCAGTGTCCACAGATCTCTTCATTTACCTTTGCACAGAAGGAAACACTTGGTCAGACTGAGATTGTCAAGTGATAAATTCATGCAGCTGTACCAGCTTTTCTCCTTCTCCAGGCGCACACTGGCAGTATTGTCCAAGCCATAAATATAGAAAACTTTCAGTGCTTTTAAAGATGGGTGCTTAGATCTATCACTGGTCTTTCCTTTATGGAATGCAGTGCTTTGACAAAAAACCAAAAGCATTCTCTAATCATCGTTCTTCCACACCTCTCCCAGGAGATCAACTTTCCTGTGATATCCATGAGTTATCTGAAGGCACTAAGTGACATCTTTCTGCATAGCTTTCCCTCTCCTGCTGTCCTGGAAAAGCAGTCAAACTTCCACACTTGCCTGTCTCATAGTCTACCCTGTGTTTGGGTTGAGACAGACAGAAGACCCATTCATAGGTCCATCCCCTACACTTGATTCATATGGATTAAGTGCAGACTTTTCTCTCTGCCTCTTTCCTCCTCCTTCCAAACAACCCTCTCACATCCCACTACTTTCTTGTGTCCTTCCCATCCCAATGAGTGCAGATAACATTTTCTCACTGGTAAAGCTGTAAGTCCGTGGGTTTTCAAAAGGATGGGTTTTGTACCTCATCCACCATCTCTGCTATCCACTCTCCAAGTGGATACATGTCCATTTGAAACATGTCCATTCATTTTCTTGGCTATGTTAAAAAAAAAAGCAGTGGAGAGGTACATAAGTATTCCAGAATTCACTTCTGTGGTGCTACGGTTAATTAACATTGATCCATGGCCACTTCTGTGGCTCTTGCATATTGCTTTAAATTGTTTCTTTTGTTTTGTCTCCAGCCCAAGAATTCATTTTTTAATAAGAAAACTCAGAAGTGTATCTGAAGGATACAGGCTCCTGAGTGTCACTACTGTGTCACAGATGTGCAAGCTTGCACTTATGTGGTCCCTATGGTCTCAACTACTTGGATTAATGAGGGCCCAGTGTAATCCTTGCCTTCTCCTCTTACAGGTGCATGCAATAGAGCCACAGAACTTCCTTTGCTTCTTCAGCCATCTTCTCTATGCCACCATGTGTGCATGGCTGCTGCTTCGAGAGCCTTGGAGAATGGAAAGGAAGGCTTTCAGTGTCCTAACCAAGCATCTGGCTTCCTTTCCTTGTTGCCCCCATGGCTAGAGGAGTAGCACACTTCTTGTGTAACTTACCCTGCCTAAAGTCTCCAAAAGTGAGCTGTTAAACCCAGCTCCAGCTACTTGTTCTTTGAGAGTCAGCCCTACCTTGCTGCTTGTTTTTCACAGGCCCACATCTCTGTGGTCTTTCAAGAGCTTGTCCACCCAAAGCAGCAGAGACCTGTGTCTCCTCCCCCACTGGTGCTGGGATTTGAATGTGACGGGTGCTGCGGTCAGAGCTGTGTAAACCTGACCTTGAATTTAGGATCCTAAATCACACAGGTTTATCTAAAAATAACATACAGGCTCATAAGTGTCTCAAGCAGTTTATCTCATTTTGTGGGGAGATGTGAGATATTTCTAAATGGAGTCAGGAATGAAGGAAACAGCTAGGTACATTTTAATTCTAATTTTTCCTATATATCAAGCGTTAAATTAACAAGTGAGGGAGAACACTGCTGAAGAGCTATCTGCTGTTTAGACAGGCATATCAGGATAAAATTACTCTGTGCTTGCCTGTGGTTTGTCTGGATACTCCTGGAGCTGCACCAGTAAAGAGTATAATTGTGCTGCTATTTGAGGCTTCAGATTTGGTGCTGCGAATCCTCCCCTATGACTATGCAAAGTTTGCTCCATAACACTAGGTAACTATTCCTTGTAGGTGATTTTTACCCAAGGGAGGTGCAGATCTCCTCAGAAGATGTGGGAGGAAAGGGAGAAAGGCTCAGGCAAGAGACATCTATTAGTAACTATGAAAGTGGTTGGCTCACATGTTTGTTGGAGAGAGGTTTTGCCAGCAGCCTTTCAGTATGGGGGTCCAATTGACACAGGAAAGATTTTGCAGCCAAGAGGATGGTTTCTACTTCTGAATAGTTGGTCCAATGCACACACTATTTCAATATCATTCTATAGATCTAATTTGTCTTTTTCTATAGTGAGAATAAAAATTGCTGTATTGCCTTCAACTTGGAGTAATTGAGTTTAAAATCAGAACACTCTTCAGAATCTTTTATTTGCTGCGTGATAAGGGGCACTGAGGTCTTTGGATTAGTTAACATCAAGATACGTCACCTCTGGGCTCTGCACAGCTGGCCTGTACCATGCACGTGCACGTTGAGTACTCCTGTCTCTAAGTAAATGGTTGGTATTGACTTTTGGTGAAGCTCAGTCATAAAATGCTTCAGTGCACTGAATATGATGATTTTTTTTTTTCCTCAATCCAGGTCCCAAGAGGACTCACTCCAGATATCCCCACTCAATGAAATATTGTCTCTGCAGCCAGAGAAAGCAATCTCTTGAGTATGAACCTTGAAGCAGAGGAACGGGTTATTTCTCAACAACCTTTAGATATTGTCAAACCTTCAATCTTTTGGGGATTTGTGGACTTTGCTAATACATAGGACTGACTCTGGACACTAAATGCCTCATTTTCACCATATCTGTAATTATTCCCTTTGCACATTTCATGTCATATAGTTGTGGGGATAGTGTCATTGTTCTCATTTTATAGATGCGAGAGTTGTGCTGCAGAGAGATGCCTGGAAAGTGTGCATGAGTCTATTCTGCATTGCTGACTTCCTCTTGCAGTGCTAGTACAGCTAAGGGATGCTTATCTGTGTGTGTCCTGATGTGCTTGTTGTGCTCACTGTAAATCTATTATTTCTTCTCCTTGTTTTTAAGGTCTTCTGGCTCCCTCAATGTGAGCATTTCCCGAGCTGACCCTTTTTCACCTATAAAGCATAGGTGGAATGAAGTGGGAGTAAGCTCCCCTTTTTGCAAGTTGGTGTATTTGACCTCAATGATAGAGCCTGAGATTGTCAAAGTCCTTTAAGGAGTATGTATTTCCAGATGTCATTTACTGTAGTAAAAGCTGGACACCCAATCTGACTCAGCATTGCTTGAACCGGGGAGTTGCTGGCATCAAACCACTGTGACTCAGCCATGTGGGACAAATGGCACTTGGAGCCACCCAGGAGTTCCTGAGGATTGGATGGTGACTATGGATGTACACAGGGGTGGTGAGGAGGCACAGAAGTTAGAGCAAGCAGGACCCAGACCAGGCTGCAAGCAGACGGGAGCTGAGTGGGGATATGGTTGGATAGACCATCCTCTGCATGAAACATGGTATAAAGAAAAATGCTGACATCTGGGTAGTCTGACAGCTCTCCACCTTGCTCCAGTTCCAGCCCAGTGTCTTATGTTTACCAGAGCTATGCCAGCCCTCAGGCTAGGGACATTTAGGGCTGTCCTTAAGCTTGCAGGTAAAGACTATCAAGGCAGGCAATAAATCCCATTATAGGAAGGCAAGAAAGTCAGGACTTGTTTAAATTCCTGGCTCATTCCTTATGAGGTTACAAGCTCATTTAATGTTAATACAAAGTTCTGAGTGACCATGTGGACCTGGAGCTCGTGACATCTTCCTTCTTTCTCGGTCCACCAGACCATCCCTGAGCACATTTGCTCTTTGATCACAGTTGCTTATGACTAGCAAAATCACACAGGAAAAATGTGAACATATTCACACGGGGAAAAAACCCAGATTTTTGTATAGCAAATACATTTTTTTTAAAAACACTGACTTCTGCAAATTTCCATGAGTTTCAAGGAACTGTGAGAATGACAGCACTGCATGTTCTTTATGCATGCTATGGGGGCTGCTTGCTGACTTCTAGTTTGAGGAGGAAGAAGCCCACACAGATCACATCTGCCCATAACCAACAACATTTGCTGAATTAATTAAAAGCTGAAACTCAAACTAAAAGATAATCCACAAGTAACAGGTGTGAAGGCACAGTTCTGCTGCAGGTAAGGTTTGCATTTGAAAAGCTAGTTCTGATTATTTTTCCAGCTCATTCCTCCAAACCCCAACCAACTGGATGATATCCCACCAGCCCTTGTTTTCCTTTGTCTTTCCAGTACACTTACACATACACCAAAGACTCGAAAAAGGCAGCCCAGATTGAATTCCCCGTTCTTTCCTAGCTATAAAATCTATCCCTGCTACCATAGATTTCACTACAGCACCTCTGTATTTGCTGCAATGCTACGGAAGTAGAAGCAGAAATTATAACACTGCTTGTGAGGATGTTACAGTTTCTGATCTGGGTTGCCAAAACATTCCCTTCAGGCCAGTTGTCCTCGCTGAAGCTGCCACTGGAAATGCTTAACTTCACCTTGGTGTCATCACTGACTGCCTCCATACCAACCTTTTGGACAGGCTTATGGCTGGAATTAATAATGTATTTTTCCTGTTTTCAATGTTTTCTCAGGTTCCTGAGGCACAAGCTGCTGGAGAAGATGGGGCTAGAGATGCTGCTTTAAAAGGGCAATGAAAGCACAATGCAAACAGCCTCATCTTACTGGGCTTTGGGAATGCTCATGTGTTGACTGGATTTGTACCCTTCAAGCAGTTTCTGGTTAAAAGGAAGCATAAGGAGTGCCATATTGCCCCAAGTTTGATCTCCTGTGAGCTGCTGAGGTGTTATTTGGTTGCACACTTGTTGCTGCACACTTACCTGTTGTTTCCATGCAAGTTGCATGGGTGCATCAGCATGAGTTTATATATGTCAAATATGTATGATATATATGTCACATATATACACAGATATAATAGTATAATACATGAAATGGCTTTTTTGTTTCAGGGTTTTTTTTCCCCATCCCACCTTTGCAGGCTCCCAGAGGCTGCCAGAACTCCCATTTGGACTCCAGAGTTCCATGGACATCATGGCAGCAATGTTTATGTACTATTCTAATGCTGGTTTTAGTAGGATAAGTGGTTTTTAATGCATAGCGTTAAATAGCGTGTCCTATTCTCTCTCTTACAGAATGGTTGTCTGGAGGGATGTAATTCCAGCTTCTGCCTCAGCATGCTGATATTTACAAGCGCAGTTACATGCTGACATCAGGCATGGTTAGGGCCACTGCTGAGCATTATTTGGTGAATTTGGCACATGCCATATGAGAACCATCTTGACAGAATGAGTGTTGTCATCCCCAACAGGCTCAGGGATCCTGTAACTGAATCCTGAAGGGAACAGGACTTTAGAAGGGCATTCAGGGAGTGATAGGCAGTGGTGTCACCCAAGAGGAATATCATGAGATCCTACTATACTCACATGTAAAAATCCAGCAGGACACATGTAGTGTGTCACATGGGATAGCTAGTTTTGTGGTAGCTCCCTGACCGCTGATGGAGACTGGTTTGCTGACTGCACCCACACAGGCTTCTGGCCTTGGGTTTGCAGATACAATTGTAGGCACTGGTCAGGGCTGGTGACACTACTAAGTGTCAAGAAAGCACCACAAAAGCAGCCTCCTCATACTGGGCTGGTTCCTACAGCCTTTGGCTGTCCCAGCACACAATTCTGCTGAGGAACTGAGCTCACCCTGAAGCAACACACCTACTGAAGGCACTCTGTGCTGATATCTCGGAGGGAATCATCTGATCTGATAGTGCTTTCTTGAACCTTTGCGTGTCCTGCTCTGAGAGAGCACTGTCTTGAGGGGAACTGAAAGCACCTGTGGATAAGCAAAAACCTGCAGACCCAGTGGTACTCTATGTGAGGGCAGGGATTCATTCACTCTGCTCCAGGAAGCTTGTGGAGGGAAGATTGTTCACTATTGTAAAAGACATAATCTGGTCTTAAAATAAACGCAATTATTGTGCCTCTGTTATGAAGTATATGTGAGAAAGCCCCTTTCATGAGATGTATGAAGTCTCTGACCCACCTTCATTAATGGTGCTATCTGTATAAAGTGAGTAATCGCAGTGAAGTGCCAGTCGCGTGCCCACTGTGCTGAGAAGTCTACAGAAGAGGTTCAGTTAGGAGGCAGAAGCTGATGAGCTGCAGTGTGGGGAATCTCCGGAAACCTTTCCCAGATTAGTCATAAGAGCCAGCCCTTCTACCGTGGCTTGTCATCAGCACGTGTCAAAGTGCTCCATAAAGTGCTGCCTGCAGCACCTCCCTTGCCCAAAGTAGGATCATGGATAAGCAAAAGGATTGCCCAAGATTATCTGGGGGACCAGAGACAAAGCTCAGTTTCTGTGTCCTGGAGCAGTATTTTTGGCCTCTGCACTGAACAGTACATTTGTCCATAGAGAGAGGTAGGAGTCCTGGCTGGAAAAGAGCAAAGCATCCCTGGCCCTTGCAGCCCAGAAGACAGAGGCAAATAGGATGTGATAGTAACAAGTGTTTCCAGTGCTACCTGGAGGGATTTCAAATGCCCCTGTTGTCTTGTCTTTGGGGAGATTGCCAGTATATTCACCAGTTCTCTTGGAAGATGACCACCCATTTGCATTCACCAAGGGGTGGTTTGCCCTGTGAAGATCTCTATCTTCCACTTGCCTGCTTTCTTTCACTGCAGTGAGGGACTGCAGCCATTTCCAGCACTGGGCATTCAACAAGGCATTGAAACTCTGCTTCCCTGGTGGGTTTCAGGTCAACTGTCCTGGTACTCCTCCCAGTCAGAGGTACAGAAAGCCCAGCTCCTGTCTTGTGCCAGGACTAGTGTCTTCCAGGGGATTCCCTTGGGATTCTGGCTCTCTCATGAGCTAGGAGAGATGGCTCATGGCAAACAGACTGCACCCTTTTTGCCAAGGCCATCAGTCTCTGGATGTTGGTAGTCTGAGGCTACCTTGTCCAGCTGGCAGGTAGGAATCTGCCTTCTGCATGCAAGAGCTGCAAGATACAAACCTCAAAGATTCTAATAAGCTAAAAAGCATAAATTGTGTCTTACTGTGTAGAAACCCTCCTCACAGCTTTTCTGTATCTATCTGTACTACCACTTTCCAGTATCCATGCTTTTCCACATCCATTGTATTGCTGCAGAGGTTCAAGTTTGCCCTGAAGTTCAGCACAAGCTGTTCCTCTGGATACTCCTGTGAGCTCCTGACAAGGAGGTCAGAGAAGACATGAGAGATGCCAGATGTCACACAAGCAGAAGAGAAGCAAAACATCTCCTTGGCGTTTCTGTGACTATGTTCATCTGAAGTGACAGTTCATGTCCTGTGCCTGCTCCAGCTTGTGCATCCAGTGACCAAAAGTTGCTGCAGCACCAGAGTCAGCAAAAGCCCAGCAGGGGCTCTTGGGGAAGGCTTGATGACTGGGAGCTTTCTGCCTGCTGGGCAGGCAGGGTAATGATGTTCATGGCTTTACTTGGGGTCTGTTGTGTCTTGCAAAGATGAAAGGATGTTCACAACTCTTGCCTGTTCTCTCAGCTTTGCAGCATGGGGGATAGAGTCTGAGGGAAAACTGATGATAAAATATTTACTAGACTAACTACTAAGTGAGGTCTTTCTACTGAAGAATTTAATCTCCAGGACATTGTTATCTCTGTTAGGTTTTCTGTATCTTAGGTACTCAATAAATGATTGCTAAAGTAATTCAACATTCTCCTCTCAATCAGAGAACACAGCACCACATCAGCTATCCAATCACACTCTCATTCAGTAAACAAAACCCAGGCAGGGTAGGTACATGGGTGATAAAACTCTGCAAGCAGGTTTGAAACACAGGTCTGGAGCTTCAAATATTGATGGAAACACTCTATGGCCGGAGACTGTAGGAATGAGGTAAGCAAGAGCTGCGGGAAGACATCTACAGGGAAATGACATCAGAAACAGTTATGGGGTGGAAACCAGGTGGTGCTTATCTACACCATGGAAATACCTACTGAGTCCCCACCACTGAAAAAGGTGTGGTTGTCTGTGTCTTCATGCCCTGGGGCTCTTCTTACATTCTCCCTGGAGAAGTGTGGAGCCCCAGCATTCACAGAGGTGCTTTCTTTTAGTGATGACACCCAGCACGGCATCCTGCAACAAGGCACACTTACCTTTCTGTTGTGTCCATCCCTCCCTTGATACCCTGTCTGGGATGGACCCATTGGAGCCTCCTTCGGCTTGCCCCCTCCAGCTATAAGTGCCCCTTATCTATGCTGCATTCCCACTCCTTCCAGCCCAATGTATCAGCTGTGTGGGGCTGTGCCCCCTCTCCAGTGCATGCAGCCCCATATCATAATGCCTGCTCAAAAGTTTTTTCAGCTTCATTGTATCTCAGATGGGTGAGTTGGAGCACTGGAATTGGAGATCCAAGGCTCAGCCTGGGCCACTGCCACTGTGGTCCCATGGGGTTCAAATGCAGCTTTGACCTCTTGTCCCCGTGAGATGTAATTCATCCTCATGTACAACAGAGCACTTCCATTCTGCCTCTTTAGACCTGGGTCAGGTTTAATACAGTCTTTGAGAAAGGCTTAAAACAGCAAGTTGTGAGATTGAATTATGGTCTAATCTGCCACTAATAGAACCTGACCAGCTCCATTATTCAATGTCAAATCACAGCATTTGCTATTAAAACAGTGTGAACTTCCCTAATTTCTGTCGGGTTAGGACCATATCCATCATTCTTGCCTGAACCGACACCAGGGTAGTACAGATAACACAGACAAATTTAATGTGGTAAATTCACCTTAGGAAGCTTGGTCTAGCAGTACTGGGAAGGGAGGGGCTGGGCAGTCCTAGGAGGAAAAGGATGGATGATAGCAAGCTACAGTTTGACATTGCAGGGGGTGGTGAAATTGCTCAGTGCCTCTTTAGGATGGGAAGGTCTAGCTGGCCATTGAGCTCTCATAGTCTGACTTAAAACTGTGTTCCGAGAAGTGACAGGGGAAGGACAGGTCCCATGTTCTGGTGCAAAAGAAAGGGAGTGGAAACACATAACCACAGTTTCTAGATTTGCAGGTGACACCACACTTATTGCAGCCATCACATCATAAGGTTGCAGTCTCTTTTTTCACAGGCTGTGAACAACTTGTGCTTTCTCTCCAGTGATGCCATTCCTGGAAAGGCAGAGGTGTCACATCAAATTTTTCACTTTACTCACTGGTTCCAGTATCTACCCTCCATGTTGGTAAATACTCCCTGGGAAGGGACAAACTGAACTAAATTGACCCAGGAAGTCATCAGCAGATATCTGGAGAGTTAAATGAAGACTGCCTAACCCGGTTCAATCGTGACTCGTATCGGGATTTTAGGTCTTATCTGCACAGGTGGAAAGCAAGGCCATTATCTTGCTGGAGTATCAAACAATCTTTGTCAGAAACTCCTTATTTATGTGCTATCTCTTCCTTTTTTGTCTTTTTTCTATATCCACACTAATTCTAGACATACAGAAGTATAAAAGTAAATCTCTACCACGTTGACCCAAAAAAGGCTAGAGAAAGAAGAGCCCAGAGGCACACCAGGAGTGCTGTAAACCATTATACCCATTTTCAAGCGTAAACAGAGTCTAGTTGCAATGGAAATTAACAGAATTTGTTAGAATAAAAAAACAAGAAAGACTTGTCATTACTAGGTCTAATGAGTTGACACTGGTGGAAAGGGACTTGGCACCATGGAAATGACAAGTATTAGGAAAGAAAGATAATTCTATCTGGATAGTGAAGACCTTATCTGGCCATTCTCTTCTCCTTGCTGGCATGAGTCAAACCATCAGGACTGTCTTTGAAGAAGTTTATGTTTCACTCACTTTTGCTTTCAGCACAGCTTCTTTCTTGTAAGGACCAGGGAGAATGCTTAGAGGACTCAGCTAACCTTCAGAAATTAGTGGATAAATCTACCTCACAGTCAGAATGTGGAGTAGTAAGTGTGTGAATATGTGGTCATTGCTCCTTCCAAAAGCGAATACCCCAGGAATGCTAAAAACTGTCTGGGTAGGACCAGTGTTATAGATCCTTCTCATGTAGTAAAGATTCCCATATCTTTATTATACCTTGTCTGTGGTACTGGAAAAACTTTATGCATCCACTTGTCAAGATGACCTGTGTCCCTTGATCTCCCAAGGCTTCTGTCTGGGCCAGGTATTCATGGACAAGAACAAGGAGCACTTTGTTCAGGCATAGTCTTTGCAATTATGGGAATAAGAAAGGCAGCCAAACCTGACATCAATGGTAGGTCTATTCATATTTTCTTCCCATTCTTCAGGAGAACAAGGAAGGTCTTATGCAATGCAGCATCACTTGGCAGTCCAGTGGACAGCCATGTTAGGCACGTGCTCAGAGGAGCTGGTGAGAAACACCTACATCCAGATTGTCAGATCAGAGGATGGGCCTGGTGGCACGACAGTCCCTGAGGGAAAGGTGCCAGAATATATGTAGCAAATCCAGTGGATTTGGAACTCAAAGTAAAGATTTCTCTTTCTCTAGACTTTCCAGCCTTCACCTAGTTTGCATCTTCTGGGTAGTCCTCATTTGGTTTCTCCTAGGGTTGACTTTTGCTTTCACAGGTCCTCCTTTGCAAGCAGTTCTGTGTGGACAGGATTGCACCCAAGGGAATGAATTCTTTCTAGGGGGCTAAGGCAATATTCCTTGGTGATGTGTCTTGACTGGGGAAAATAAAGGACTGAGGTCAACATCTTGCAGTTGGATCTGTGAGAAGAGATCTAATTACCATGATCTCTTTGGAGGGAACTAACTGGCTTCTTCCTGGATTGTGCTGGTGGATTAATACTGGAGGGGCAGATCCTTGTTCCCTCCTGTACCACCATCCTTGTGTATAAGTGAATATCAGCACATTCACCTCGGCCAATGTATTTGTTGCTGTGTATAATTTTGTTGACAGAATTATATTGGCTTACATGTGATCCCAGGCATATCACCAAGCACGACGAGATGAGCAATGCTCATTGCCCATTACGTCCCATCCTCTGTACATCTCAATTAAAAGGTGTCATTGAAGAGGGTTTTGCAAAGTGAGCCATCGAGTCTGAGCAGCTCAGTGTGTGGGACAGAGAATACTGCGACGTCTGTGTGCTGCTCAATTATTCATTTCCTATTTCTGCATATACAAAAGGTTAATCCATGAGGCGCCTGCCACACAGGGAAAGCAGCTCTTTGGAGACAGCTCCATATTATTATTTTTTTTTCCTAGTGGTTTTTCAAGCATTATCTCTCCTCTGTTTCTTCAGAGGGGGGGAGCATGTAGGATAATGAAGAGCTTCCTCTTCCCAGGCAGACAGCTTGAGAAGAAACTTGGTGTGGCTGGTGTAGGCAGGATGGATGATGAGTTAATAAAATGTTGGAGTTTTAACATGGGAGTCCTCCATCTCTCTAGACCTCACCTTCACCAAAGGTTTATGTACTTGGGGAAAAATGCCATCACTGGAACCTGCATCTCCCTCTTGTCACACTCCTGGGGAAGCTGCTACAGAATCTCACAAATGCCCCATATTCAGAGGTGCTGAGTAGATTTCTTAAGAAGAAAGATGTCAGGAAGCCAGTCCTTTGGGCAAACTCTGAGCTGTGTATTCCAGTTCACACTGCAGAGCTTTAGGGTGGAAGAGTTTGGCCTCATGCCCTGACATTCAATGAAATGGTGCTTATAAAGCATTTAGAAGAAAAAACTGCCACTTTTGCAGTGAGACTAAGCAACAGAACAAGGAAAGAGGCAGCATAGCATGTCCTATGCTACGTTAGCCTAGGAGGAAAGGCTCTGGGGCTGTGTTCTCAGTATACATGGCCACAGAAAGCACATTCTTCCATCAGAGCAGTTTGTGAGGGAGGGTTGCAGAGCTCTACCTCCTCCTTCTTTCCCTGAAATACGTGTTTTTCCTTGACATCCAGGGGCTCTGTCCTGCTGACCTTTGCTTCTGTTGGAGAACTCCAACAGGACCTTTGGAGAAGCCCCAGGAGACCTCCTCATGACTGTCCTCCACTATGTCATGGTGCCTGGAACTCAGGACAGGTTTCTCATGCTGCTCTGAGCTTCCAGGACATGTAACTGAGCAGATACCTGGAGTGGAGGCTGCTTTCCATGTCAGAGCCAGGAAGGGCTGTGCTGGCTTGTGCTTCACCCTGAGCTGCCCTCTGGTTTAATGAGGAGCTGAAGGGACACAGCCATCCAGGAGTGACCTCAGCCACCCATGGCCAGACCTTCTCTGAGCTGGGCAGTACAGACAACTGGGTGACCCTCGAGTTCTTCCATTATTCATCCTGCTGGGCTGATCTCATGAAGACAGTTTGAAAGGTCAGCTCAGTATTAATGTGCTGAATGGGAAGATGCTATAGGCTGGAAATTGAGCCTGTCACACTAGAGTGCTTCTCATTGATGGCATTTGATAAGTCATTAATATTAATTGTAGTTTTTGAGAACAGTCACAAAGATTTGTCATGTGTTAACTGTCTCAGCAGTGTTTGCCATTGGAGAAACACAAATACTGTGTGGAAGTTGTTCTTAAAAGGCTGAACTTCCTCCTCCAATGAAGCACAGGTATGAAAAAAGAAGTGCCCAGAAAACTCAAGTGCAGCAGGTGTAATAGAGCCTGCAAGACATGCCACCCTCAATTCACAAGACATCCCACAGTTCCTGGGATGTCATGGGGGGGAAAACAGGAATCTCCTGAAAACCATCAGGATTATCAGGCAGATGAGTAGGTCATGCTGGCAGCAGTAGGATTTCCTGCTTCTGCTGTCCCAGTGCTATACGGACCAGCTGAAAGATGCCCTGGTAACTCAGGATATCCCATATGAAACCACCATACCGGGTCTTCTCCTGCCACAGCAGGCTAGGCCATGCAAAAAGACACTTTACAAAGAGTGCTTCTCCATTCCGAAAGAGCCCAGTAACCTTTGAGTGGATTTCTTGTTTCCATGGTGCATTTCTGCCTGTCCAACAAGAAGTAACTTCATGGCTGGAGGCTACTTCACCCTCTTTTTGATAACAGAGTAACCCTCCCAACCATTTTGCTCACAGAAATGGGAGTGAGTTTAGAGCATCAGTGTGTTGGGTGATGAAAAGACAAGGGGAGTTTTTTTTTTTAGGTGAATTGCATCATGGAGGGATGCTGTAATTTATCCTTGGTTATTGAAACATAAGGATGGTTTCCAGTAGTTGTCTAGGCTTCTTTTGTACTCCACTGAAGAACAGCAATGGCTTCAGCTCCACACTTACAGGCACTGTTTTTTGGAGACAACAAACCATTCCTTCATGAAGCCAGTATGCCCTGCTGCTCAAGGAGTAAATGCAGTTGACATGGTTGGACGAAGCATTTAATTTTTAAATGGCTACAAGTGATGAAAGGAGTTAACACTTCTCAGTCATTTGGTTGAGCAGAAATACTTGTAAACTTTCACTGGTATTTCTAAAAATGTCTGAGAGGAAACACCCAGGAAAAGTAGATGTTTCCGTTTGGTCTTTTCAGAATCAAAAGTTTCCCATTTGCATTACAAACTCTAGCTGAGGATCAAGTGAAACCTAAATGAGATTACCAACAAAAGGAAAAAAAACCTGTCTCTGCTAATGGGAAAATTTGACCAAAACTGTGGGGTAAGAACACAGAACTTTTTCAATTTGGAGCTGGGCAAAATAATCTTCAGTGAAACCAATAAGAAGTGTTTTCTGCCAGTCTGCTTCAAATAGATCCTGGGAGTCATTCGGGATGAAGGTGAGATGCCAGTCAGCTTATGTTATGTTAGTTAAGAAATACTGTTTAAAAGAGATTTTTACATTTGTCTTGGGGACTTTGAGGAAGATCCAAAGTTAGGCTTCAAAGTGTGCCTGGAGGGGACTATTTGTTCTGTCATTGTCCCAGACAAAAGTCTGGTGCTTCGGTGAATATTTGTTTTAGCAAAGCTTTTAATCTACAGGCAATTGAATAGAAGCAACCTAGACAGCTGCTGAAAAGATATTTGAAGATGTGCAAGGTACAGGGCCTCGAGACCTCTACTCGGGGCTGGAGATAAATCCCATCATACCATTCCCAGGTTATCTGTTTGCGTCTCTAAGTCTGTCTATATTTGACATTATTTGTTTAAAGGAAGGTGGGGGAAGACCCCTCTAAGCTATACAATATTATCAGTACATTACAAATTCATTTTCCTGAGCGAAGAACCAGAATTTACATCTACCTGATTTTGACAGTGAAAGCAAGTGAAATGTTCCTGATCTGGTCTGTAATTGAATTGAAATATGGCCTATGAATTGGAGAGGTCCTTAGCTCCTGGACAGCTGCCTTCAGGAAGACCTGAACTGTTCATTGCTATACGCTGGAGAAGATGGAACATGGACTTCTCCAGATTTAGTGCTCTGTTGCTCACATCTCCAAGATCTAGACCTGGCCAAGGAGAAGGACTCCAGGATGCTTCTTGTGGCTATTTTACCAAACCTTAACACACCCATAAGTAATTCAGGGAGATGAAGCTGAGGGAGAGGCACTGATTTTTGCTCTGAGACTGACCAAGTAGCTTAGAGGCTGAGGATTTCCTGATGATGAAACCAGAGATACCAATACCAGTGAGTATTAGTTAACACCCATTTCATCCTTGATGTGAAGGAGGGCCTGATATTTTTGTTACAATTACATGTTGCTCTTTTTCTTTTTTCTCCAAGTGCTGTGAACAGCTTTTATTGTCTCACCATCCCAGGAAAGCTGTTGTATAATAAATAGAGAATCAGGAAAAATATAATGGAAGAACTAATGTAAGAACTACTGGAGAATCAATGAAGTCTGAGAGAGTCAAACAATCAAAGAAAATACTTTTCATGCAGTGGGTATTGAACAAGGAAATACTTCATAAAGGGAGCTACAAAGGCCAAGAACTGAGCAAGATGTGGGAGATGATACAACATTTACATGCACACTAAGAGCTGTCTGTGCTGGTGACAATAACTGATCTGAAAATGCAAAGACGAGCACAAATTCATGACCATGTTCTGATCTCTAAATACTGGAGACCTTTAATATCACATCAAGGATGTGATATCAGGTCTGGACATCAAGGAAATATAAGGCTGATTGCTGGGTCTTTTGCAGAACCTGCTGAAGTTGGTCTTTGGGCAGGGTGCTGCATTCAGAGAGGTAACCAATGTGGCAATTGATATTTGAACAACATCTTTCCAATCCACTATGATTTGCCTGATGAATGCACTTGGGTGTGAGGAAAAGAATATTTACTTTGTGTCCCAGTGAGACAAAGCCCTTGTGGAGATTTACACAAAACAACCCTCCTTCCAGACTGTTTAGGGTCTTACAAAACCCTTTGGTTTGATTGAGAGATGTGCATTTCTACCCAAGCCCAGGCAGCTAGGAAGGATGCTCATTTTCATGTCCTTCTAACCTGCATATTAAGCACACATGAATCCTTGCATGCTCAGGGAAGACCTAAGCAGGGCAACATCACAGAGAATCACAAGAAGTCACAGCCCTCTCCTGTTTCCTCAGCATGCACACAACCACACATATTTGAATGCAGGATTTTCTGCAGGTATTAAGTTCCTCTGGGTTTATCTGAGAGCAGGCTGCTCTAGTTAAAATAACACTGTGCAGCAGAACAGAAAATAAGATGTCACGGCAAACTAAACATCTTCACTTTCACAACATACTAAAAAGCTCTGGGGTGAGTAGAGATGGGCTAACAGCAATGGGACCGTGCAGCCCTGCCTGGCCCCTTGATGGGTGGGTTTAACTGGTCATGCATTTCTATCTTGTCATCATTCCCAGGGAAGAGCTGGGTGAGATGGGCACAGGCCAATCCTATCTCCTAAGACATCTTTAATTTTTGCTACTAAAGAATACATTTAATTTTCAGTAACATCTTATTTTCTGTTCCACTGCACAATTTTATTCTAACTAAGGTGGCTTTCTCCTGCATAAGCTCTGAAGAATGCTCTAGCTTTCTTTTCAGTAAGAAGAGCTTTGGAAACCTTGCTTTTATTTATTGGTTCATTTTATTTCCTGTTCTTTTTCTGCCATGTTTAGTATGACTGAGTGACCAAATCAAAAAAAATGGAAAACTTGTGCGGGTTGTGTAATAAAGCAGAGCAGGTTACTGAAGGGTCTGTATTATGCTTTCAATATTCTTTACAAAATACAGATTTGAAATAGAGATATGCTGAATAAGATGGGTTGCTGATATTTCATTTCAGTTCATATTATTGCTATGAATAGGAACAGTCACCAGTATATATCTTCTGAGACATCCACAGGGAATAAACTCTTGGGAACAACCCTGTTGTTCCCTGTAAATACAAACTAGAGCCTTGGAAGCTGTCCTCTCCAGCCCCAGGAGATGAGGCTGCAATATCTCTGGGGCAGGAACTACCACTTGCAATATGTGTTGTGCAATGCCTAGTGTGAAGGCATCGTCCCTCCTGCTCTTGGCATGGGATAAAACTGGCAATACTCTTTCCAGCTACAGCTCCCCTTCTCCTCTCAGATGAGGGTCACCCCATATCACCCCACTGCTCCATTTCCACTACCAAGAAAACCACACAATGATTCAACCGGTGACTTTGCCCAATCAATATTGCTTTCCTGCCTGTATGCATGGCGTATGTTCATACAATATGTGTTTTGCTGAGAAGCCTGTCCCAGCTCAGCATGTCTCCTACCCAGTCTCCATCATGAACAACTTTCTGTATGCAATATTTGCTTTATTTTCCCTTTGCTACATTGATATTGAAGGTTTAGTACAGCAGTTGCTTGTGTCCAAGGGGAAAGGATAGTAATGAGGAGGCTGTTTTCTCTGTGTAAAGGATACTGCAACTGCATGATCTGCAAAGATGGGCATCTGCAGAAATGACACCAGCTTGGTAGGGGAGCACCAGTGATATGTAAGACAGTGAGAAGCTTATTTTCACCTCCTTTTTGTGGGAGTTGGCTAAGACTGAGTATGGTTACAGTGCAATCCTACTTCTGCACAACAGAGTTTTTTTGGGGTTGTTTGCAGGTGTTTTCTGCCCTACTTCTGTGCCAGCACAATGGTAGCACTGCTCTGTACAGGTAAAAAGTTCAGCAGCTTATGGAGAAAATGTTATTCCCCAGCAGCTGCTCATGAATTCTTATGTGCCAGCAGCAGTGCATGAACCATTCTTTGTTGTAAGATAAAATCTGACAGAAAAGCATAGCTCCTGACAGAAAAATCTGATGCAATTAAGTTTCTGTGCACAGCTCATAAACTTTGATATGGCAAATAATGGCTAAAATTGATCTTAAATCCAACATTAAAAAAAGTACCCAAACCCCCCACGTTCCACCAAATCGACTCCAGGTATCCATCTGTGCTGACTTGGTATAGGCAGGTCATGTTTTGCTTTTAAAGAGAAATATTAGTCAACAAAGTGGCAAAATAGGACAGTGTGGTTGAGTTCCAGGCAAAGGCAAGTTTCTTGCACTGCTTGGAATTAGCAAAAATTAATTCTGTTGAAAAAGCTAAGCAAAAATGACACAGACTAGCCTTGAGGGATTTCTCTTCTTGGGTCAACCACTTAAGAGAAGCCAAGAACATACACTTGATTTTATAACCAGTTTAGAACACAGCTTTAACTGGGAATTTGCTACCAGACACCTTTGTGTCTCTGCTGTGTTTGCATCTTTGATGAAAAGCATGTTTTGGAGGCAAATTAAGGTTTCTTGCTTGTGCCATGTAGGTTAGAGGAGCAGGTGGGAGACAGGGACACTGTCACCAACAACAGCAATGTGGTCCTTGCTGGGAGGAGATAGATTAAGAGCACAGGCTGGACACCAAGTGTGATATTCATACTTTTTAAAGTACATAAAAAATGGACCATGTGAGCATCCTGAGTGTGAAATAAGATAATCTAGAGAGGGAAAAAGACATTGCACTGAACAGAGCTTCCTATAGTCTTAGGATATTTTCTGTTTCCAGCAGCCACGGATGGTGTAGCACAGGTTCGGTGCCTGGTACACTCCTTTATCCCAATTTAATGCAGTCTAAGTGAGGTGAATGTCAACATTTGTGGAATAAACTACTTTATATATGAGCAAAAGCACCCAAAGTTGACTGAAGACAATTCATATTAACTTAACTACTAACAACGTAAAAAAGAGACTAATAAAACAATAGCAAAATGATATTTGGAAGCAATCTCAGCTAAAGAAGGAAGACAAGATTCCCTGTCTCCGCCCATGTCAAATGCAGGGGAATTATATTTCCACTACTGTGTGCCCAGAGCCCAACAGTCACTGTATCACCCATTCACTGAGAGATGGAAACAGACACCTGAGCAAAAGCTGCCTGCAAAGAGGAATTTCCTTAGACACCGCACTTCGGAGATGCCAAATGATCCTATTACAGACTTATCAAAGCAGTGGGGATTAGTAGAGATAAAACAACTTTCAGTACTGGTCTCTGCCTTTCTTTGCTCTTTTGTTTGTCTAAATAGCTGTTTTGGAGAGTGCAGAGAAATAATAGGAGGCAATTATTGCTTCATGTAATGTTCCATGTTTCGTTTTGTAATCCTTCAGTTCCGTTTATTTTCATTTTAAGCAAAAAAGTTCCCCCTGGAATATTATAATCGCCTTTTAGCTTTCCAATGCTTTCCTCCTGCAGAAGGTGCTTTGTATGCACCTGATGGCAACACAAGGTTAGCAGCATCCCCAGGGCTTGGGGCATTGAATGCCCGTTGTCTGGGCTGCAGCGCTAAGATCGAGACACAAAACACTGGGAACAAATCCACCCAGCAGCCCAGCTCAGAGAGCTCCCTCGCTGGCATCCCTCTGTGGCATCCGTGGCTCAGCTCCTTTCACCTTTAGCAACCCAGAGAGGGATTTTGAATGGTACAGAAGCAGCAGAGGAAACCAGAAAGCTTTTCAAAAGCAGCTTTTTGACACCTTTGAAAAATCTGACCTTATTTGAGTTTTTAGTCATCTTTTAGACTCTGAAAATTTCTATCCATCCTCTCCTTAGTAGGTGATCTTGTCTAAAATCTCCTTAGGAAGATCTAGTGGGGGTTCACTTATGGTTTTCTCTGTTTCCTTGCCTTGTGCCTCCAGCCTCTCCTTAGGAGGAACAAGGAGATCTCCTAGAAGCATTGCTATCCGATGAGTGCTATTAAGTGGGGCTACTGGGGTCTGGAGGTACAGGATTTTTTTGGGGAAGACTTTACCCTAGCAAATCTCTGTCACATAGTTCTGCAGGTAGCACTGGGGATTAAAACTGGGGGGACATTAGCTTTTTCTATTGAATGCCCCTCTGGAGGCTGAATCAGTCCCCGCTATGGGAAGCCCTAGCAGTCAGGTTGCAGGAGATGGCATCCCAGTAGATTTAAGAGCTGGTGCCACCACATGTGCTGTGTGTCTGCTGATCGAGGCACTCCAGGCGTGGGTCTGCTGACTTGGTGTGACTGCCTGGGTCATGAAATAATGAAATCTTATCTTTGCTCTGGAGAAAAGTCGTAACATGCCTGCTCCCTCCTGGAAGTACACAGCCCATGTTTAGGAGGGCAGGCAGAGAGCCAGCCCTTTCTGAAGTACACTTACATTTGGTGTCACTTTGCACCAAAAAGGACAAAATACCACTTGTTTACTCCTTCCACTCTTCAAGTCTCTAAAGAAGGGATGTAAGACTGCAGAGCTGTCCAGTGATCACGTACCTTTATAACCACAGTTAATAGACTGCAAGGGCTAAGTATATTTAACTTTTGCCCACATTGCACAGATGACTGCATACAATCACAAGAATATTTACATGACCCTGGGTTGCCAGGCTATAAGTACAAGCCTGTGAGCAGTTGTGCAGTAGCTGGAAATAAAGGACATGTTTAAGTACTTTGGTGGCTCAGGGCCTTAAATGATGATGGACAAAGAGAAGGTGCCAGAGATGGAAGATCATACATGGTCAAGTGGGCGGCAGAGGGTTGATGCCTGCTACACTGATACATCTCCAAGGTGGCAGTGTATAGTCTCCTACCCCTCCTGCAGCTTGGTCTGGAGCATCACTAAACCCAAAAGGTACACCTGAACACGGATGTGAATCTTACCAGTTTGAACTCTATCTACTCTGACACAAAGGCATCCCAAACACTTAACCTAGTTATGCCATTATTTGAGGAAAATACCACTCCTCAAGGCAGCAGTCTTGTGGACTGTTAACTTCAGCACAGGGATGCTTCCATGGACATTAAACGTAAGTGTGCTCTCAAGTGTTTTGCTGAGCTGAAAGGGTTTAGCACTTATGATTTTGAAATACCAAGAGCAGCTCACTTGTTCTGCATGGAGTGTCTTTGTTTCATTTGTACAAGTTAGTTTTGTCTGGCTCTGTAAATCCTGCAGCTGGTCCTGGGGAATTACACGGGCCAGCACTCAGCGTTGGCTTGATGGGCTTTCTCTTCTCGCTCATATGCCGTCTGCAGTAAACAAACCCGGGTGCTTGGGCTGAGTGTTCATAGCGGATTAAACACCAAGCCTTAACCGATACTTATTGACAGGCTTTCGCAGCAAAGAGAGGACAGGTGACAATATTCAAGAAATATACATAATAAAGCTTTGGAGAAGTGTGCTTGGGAGCTGGGGGTGGGGGAGAGGAGACAGGAAAATAATGCATAATTCACAAGGCAAATTAATCAGTCCTCTTTCCTCTGCCTGTTGCAATTATATGGAATACTAGTAACCATGAGGTTACTATTTATTATTATTATTACTTTTATACCAGGAGGCTGAACAGTGGTGATGGTGATATCTGAGTGAGGATGAACTGAAAGCTGCAGTCACATTTAGAGAGGTGCCTCACCAAGATTTCTATCTAGTTGTGCTTTCATTGTGGAAAGGGCTTTTTTTTTTTTTCCCTAGTTCTTTCCCCTTTAGATTGGTAGGGAGTTGTGGAAAAAGGAGGGCGGGGGGTGGTGCGCGTTAGAGCAGAGAGATTGGGTAAAATTATTTTCCTTCATGCTTGGCTAGGCGTCAGTGTGAAAAAGGGGACCCAGCTTAGGGCTGGTGGGAGATTGCAGATAAAAGCAGCTTCATTTCTAACTGACCTTCCATGCGTTCGGCCCGGCTGGGGGAAGGTGGGGGAAGGAACAATGAGAGCCACCTCCAGAAAAACCATCCCTCAATACCTACACCAGGGTCTAGTGAAATGAGGTGGGGAAAAAACAAAAACAAGAGGCAGGACTTTGCCTGGAAAGGCTTTCGATAACCTCCATGGGAGGAGAGGTGTGGACTGGGGAGCAGAGGGCTGACACTGCTGTGGCCGGGGCACAAGGAATCCCAGGGACCTTTCACACTGTGGGATCCATGCAGGCATCAGGACCCTGGTCCAGAGACTGTCAAAGCAGAAGTCAAGTCTCAAAGCAGCCAGATGTTCTAAAGAAGTTAAATCCAAGTCCTGATTCAACAAAAGATTTCAGCCAACACTCATCATCCATTATTAGCAGGAAT
>NW_009923160.1:28071-30729 GCF_000696875.1 Nestor notabilis
GCACTCTTGAAACACATGCACAAGCACCCCATTCACCCAACCTTTGTACATCAAGACCCTTTAGAAAATGTATGCATTTTATATCTAGGAAAAAACAAAACTTTGCATTACGTTGAATGTGACATGAACTGAGTGAAGGGTCTGATGGAGGATGCAGGTGGTCCTGATTGGTGCAAGTCGTCCTAATTGGTACAGGTGGTCCTGATTGGTACAGGTGGTCCTGATTGGTACAGGTGGAGGGTGTTTACCAAGAGCTTGATGGGTTTAAATAGAGCCTCAGCAAGGGTTTTCTTTTTTGCTTGGGGATGCTGTTGATGTTGTGTGGATCCTTCCTGGAGGTAAGGTGGTCTTTGCTGTATGCCCTGAAGAAGAGATGTTTCTTTATGCAGGCCTGGACTAGCCACTTCTTTTTCTCTCTAGCAATCAAGCATCACATTTTCTCTTTCTTTTCCATCATGTAGGGAAAGGGACACTTCTCCAGGGAGGCTCTGACAGTCATTGCCTTAATAGAACAGTGTCTTACTGGGTTTAATAGAAGATGGCAAACATTGTTTGAGATGGGATATGCTTTTTGTAAGGGTGGGCAAATCTGCTTGTGGTAAAAGCAGATCTGGGTCTTTTGGGATGGAAACTGCTGTAATCCTTCTATGTTCAGATGAGAGGCCTGGATTCTCTGTGGTGTCAAGTCTCAGTGCTGCTTTGAATCCCTTTTTCATACCACTGAGCAGTGGTGTATTGTTTCAAGTGGGAAAGGTAAGAAGAGTAGTTTTGGACTGAGCAGGACTCGCTGCATGTTCTTAGATTCCAGTGTCCTGATGATGAATGTAATAAGTGCATATTGCTCTTTCCTTGCTCTTTTCTCCACACTAGTGACTGCCATGAGCAACTCAAAGTACAGATCATTCCTAGTATGTGTATGATGATCACATGGTGTGATTCATTCATTGATTTCCTTTAGATTACGAAAAAACTCTTTCTTGCCCTAAATCCTAGGCTTGTTTCTCCACTTTGCATAATGCTCTCAGCACCTGGAGGTCCTGATGGCAATTTCAAGCCCTCATTGATGGTAATGTAGCACCATGATCCTCTTGCTTGCAACGCATCTGCAAGCCCAGTTAATTCTTCTGCTTAAGTGCTGATATTGTCATGGAGCTCTTTAGCACCTTTGTCTGTAGTTTGATTGTGTGCATTTCTTTTTGGTGAAGAACTGAGGGGGTCTGGAGGTTTGCACAGGGAAAAGCCAGTGACCTGAGAATTCCTTCCTTTCACTTCCATAAGACTCAAAAGCCAGATGTGAAATCTATTAGCAGAGCACCCATCCTTGTGTGCAGACTGTTTTAGAAGCAGAGCTGAGACAGAAAGTAGCTGTGAAAATGCTTCCTCATTTTTTGTGTGTAAAATCAAAAAGGGGAATAAACCCTCTTTTAACTTAAACTTCCACTGACATAAGACAGTCATCAGACCTTGGTGCTTCTCTTTGAAGTGTCTGTGCTCAGATGACTATTTTGCTGAAATGCTGAAGACATCTTCCAGGTTTCTGGCCTCTAGCATAGTCCTGTCAGAGGATGCTCCCAGGGACACCTGCTCTAAAATAGACTGGCTAGCAGTGCTGGCCAGTGCAATTAGAACAAAAGGTCTCTAGTTAGACAACAGACACCTTTTTGGATGATGCTACATTGGAAACAGGAGGAACATGGGGAGTGTTTTTGCTTTGCTTGTATATAAATGGTGTTGGTAAGCAGGAGCCTATTTCCTGAATTTTTCTTTGAAATGCACTGGAAGTTGAGCAATTAGCTCCCTGAGAAACCCTGGGTTGTTACTTTCATAAAACTTGAAGTATTACATCTTTAAACATAAACATCAGATACATTTCAACTGGCTTCCCAGCTGAAGCTTTCCCAAGAAACTCTATTGTGTCTCCTTTAAAAGGCCTGCATGTGATAACAGCTACCAGAGGCATGCTCTCAGACATACAATGGTTTCTGTATATAAAATGAAAGGTGTAGCACTTGTTTTCTGTTCCTACCAAGAGCTCTTCCAGCAAGAACCAGCCTCCTGCCATCAAAAATTGGGGTCAGCTTGTAGGCATCTTTGCAGAACCACCCAGGTGCCTGTGCGCAGGATTAAGCTGAAATAGAGGAGGCTTTACTGAGCAACCTGCCCTGTTGTCTGGGCCTGCTGAGAGGTCCAGAAATGTGAAGGTGGGTCATCTCCCTGAGCTGCCTTATACTGCAGAGCTGGGAAGCCCTCCGTTAGATACCCACTGGATGTTTCTGGCTCCTAGTAGTAGTTACTAGGAGCCTACCTACTAGGTAGTTACTATACTTCTTTTAGAATCCCCTAAATTCTGCAAATGCCTATTGCTTCAGATTCTCTGTCCTCCCCCTTGACAGCTCCTGACACCAGTACAGGGACCAGCCCAGTGAGTCCTTTAGAGAAAAAAGATGAGGAGTAAAAATTTCTTTTTCTCCTTCACAAAAAAAAGAGGCTTGTAATTTCTCCAGAGTTGAAACTACACCTGCCAGTCTGTTTTCTCATGCCTCGGCTCCATGAAGTACTTCAGCACAATTGTAACTTGAATTGCATGAGTTTTCCTGCCTGGTTTCAGTTGGATGAGTCATGGGTTTCTAAGTTGGTCACATCCTTCAAGGTCCTGCT
>NW_009923160.1:30760-59291 GCF_000696875.1 Nestor notabilis
AAGGATGAAAAATCAGAGCTAGTGTCAAAGAGACTCTAGCTCTGATCAGCAGAACAGCTGGTCCTTCAGCACCTCACCATCCTGCCTTCAAAACCTGCCTCCTGCCCAAGCTCATGTCAAAATGTTCTGCTTTGAAAGTTACATTACAGTTTTGTTTGATGAGTAGAAGTACAGAGATGTGCTAGGTACTTTATAATGTTTCACATGAGAAACAGGATCTTTTTTAGTTTAAAAAAAGTATTTTCTCAGTATCTTGTTAATGTCTTGCTGCCTGGCTGGAGAAAATATTCTTGCATACCTGAGTTTGTGTAAACCTTTATTTCCAATTTTAGAAAGGCACTAGAGGTGGTGTTAAGAGAGCCTTGATTTTGAGTTAAATTAGAGAGACACATTTGATTAAGTACTAAAGCTGATGAACTCTACCAGCAGTAGACCCCAATGATGACCCTGAGTGGGCTGCAGTGCTGGGAGGAGACTGCTTTGCCTTCTGCACTGTCAGCATCAGAAGTGTATTAAATGCACTTACAGGACCAAGAGTTCACTAGGCTGTAAACTTAAGCCTGCACACACAGTGTTGCCTCCCTCTGGTGCTTTCAAGTTTCCAAGGGAAATTTTAGCTGGTTCTCATAGTTTCACTTTAGGTCTTGAGCATCTTCTAGTAAGATCCTGTCCTGTTCCTTGCAGACACTGAGTTTCTCTTGTTCCTTCTGGGCTTGTCTTGACTAAGGTATCTGCTCAAGCCTGCACATGCAACACAGCATGCAGCCTCAATTTCTCTGCTGTTTCTGCACAGGGAAATCATGCAAATCTGTCTTTATACCACCTTTCCCCAGAGGAGTTGAGCAGTGAAGTTTGGTTGTATCTTGGGGGAGGGATTTTGAGAGGTATGTACTCTGGTCCTGCTTTTAGGCCCTAAAGACAAATGGGAATAGTTGCTTTCATCCCACAACATAAGCAGGGCAGAGCATGAGGGGCTCTGAGACATGGGCAGCAGGGCAAATGCTGTTGTGTTTTTCCACCCTGTGTTCTCATTAATAACTGCTGATGGCCCTGTTCCTCCTTTACCCACAAGTCTTATCTAATGTCAGCAAAGCCTTCTAGCCAACATAGATTTCAAATTAAAAAAAAAAATTACTTGTTACCCATCCAATTTCTATGAGAGGAAATTCTATTAAATCCCCAGAAGAAAGTGCATTATAGCTGTACTTTCAGAAGCATACCCTTGAATAAACTTTTTTAGTTATTTCACATAACTTCCATTATGACTGTCATTATGAAACAGATGAACATTTTCTTGAACAATTAGGCGCGGGTGTGTGGAATAAAGACTGTAGTTCGCCTGAGATCATTGAAACCTATCTGCTTGGGTGATTCATTTTCTTCCAACTAGGCTGCCCATAATAAGCTTTTCTTCTCTGTCTTTGTCTTGTTTCGCATTTCAGTCGGCCACAATGCTTGAAGAATTGAAAGAATGTCTTTCCCCATGTCCTTGTGCTGCGACTGAGCCTGGCAAACAAAAATAAAATATTTTTTTTTTTGAAGCAGAAAAGAGAACGAGGCAGCAGATCAGATTAAAAATAAAACAAGTGCTGTTCCTTGTGGTGATGGCAACTTGGGGCATGAGGGCCTTGAAAAATGTTGCAGAGTAAAGGGTGTGAGATGTGCTCTTTCTGCTCCTAACTGGGAGTGAAAAGACATCTGGGTGCATAAGAGTAGCTCTCTTATTGGCTTGGCGGTTGTATCAGGTGGAGCCACACGCAGGCATGGGGATGCACAGAAGACCTAACCTCCTGCTTCTGTGACTTCAGTAAAGTAACCTATGTCAGTAAAGTGTTCCTGGTCACTGGTGGAAAATCAAATTCAGATATTCCAGTGTGAATGTGTATTACGAAGGTTTAACACCTGGTCTCAGCAGAGCTGAGACCAAAGAGATGGTATGTAAAAAACCTTTACAAATACAGGCTGTCCTCTGCGCATCTTCCCTATGCTCCCAACCCTGTGATCTGGGACTGCTGACAGAGGTGCAATGAGTCCAGGTAATGCTTTGCTCAGTTCATTATTTCACAACAGCTTTTCTCTGGAGATGATCAGGACATTGTTATGACAACCAGGTTCTGCTGTTATGTCCAGCAGCAAGGAGCAGCAGCAGGCTCCAGTGTCTGTCCTGGTAACGGTGCCTCTTCCTCAGCATGTCTCCTTCTCCCTAAGGGCAAATTTACTCTGCATATAAAAATGCAGTTTACTCCTCCCATACTCCATACTGCACAGACTGCTTTAGCAGCTTCAAATGAATTTGCCTGAATTTCCTTGTTTTGATAGTTGTCTTAAAGCATGCTGTGAAATCATGACTGCACCTCATACTTGCCTCTTTAGAGAGCTTGTAAAGCAGTTAGGTGTTTTTTTCCTACACAAACAATGTATATAAATATACTTGGATAATGAGAGATGACTGGTAATACAAGCAGATATATTGAGGATGTTGTCACTTGACAATCAAGTAGGCTTGTAGTGGGCTAAAGCCATATCTCCATTGTTCATCCAAAATTAAACATCAGCCTACTAGGTGATCCCTTGCTGTTTTACCTCTTGTTGCAAGCAAAACAACAGCAGTACAGCTAAAATTCATGTCTAGTGGCTAGCACTGTAAGTGTTTCATTATGGTTATTGCCCAAGTCTACACAGCAGCCTGATATTTAGTCGGTACTGCTGCAAATGATATGGAAATCTCCTGGCCACCTCTAAGAACTCTTTGTATATCAGCTTGTAAGTTAAGAAATTGCTAGAGAGCCTAAGAAAATAAAGAGCTTGCTTTGGTTCTTTTAAAACAGCAGAAGCAGCTGACTTGGGGTCTGCCCTGGGCTTCTTGTGGATATATATATTAACAAGGATTGAATTGAATGGAATCTACTGGAGAATGTGAGGCAAGGGAAAATGTTTTCATAAGAAAAAGAAATGGTAAAACTTAAGGCAGAAAGCAGAGAATGTGAGACCTTGAACCAAGCCTCTTTGGGGAGGGGGGAATAAAAAAGGAAAAAAGTGCCTGCTTGAATAATAGACTAACTAGTGACCTTGAGCATATATGGTGTGCATAACAAGAGTGAAACAAAGGAACCTCTGAATATGAGGCATTCTTAGACTGGAGAATAATAATCACAAGTGGCAAATTTAAAAAAAAAAAAAAAAAGGAAGACATATAATATAACAGAAGTAATGGGGACCTGAACCAACCTGAGATGAGAGAAACACCTGAGGGGTTTTAGCAATAGATCAGGCTCATGAATGGCCTAGTTACTGCCTGAGGCAAAGCCAAGATTTTCTTTCTGCTCCAAGAGGATTTTATTGATGTTTTACTATCTTTGACTATGTATAAACTCTACTTCTTCCTCAGATCACTGGCCAAATCTGGGAAGGGGATAATTTCTCAGCTTGATTCTGCTACCCAGCTGTACTCAGTCCTCCTCATGCCCTCCTTGTAATGCAGCCCTACTCCAGCACAGTGGCTTAGCAGGGGGTGGTGTCACCTATTGATGTTCTGAGATTACATCAGTTCACACTAGCGAGGGATGTGGCTTGATGTTCATCACTAGGCTGAATGGATCTGATAGGGTCAGTGGCTGTATGGGCTCCCACTGGCATTAAGGAATAATGCTCCCAGTTTACCAGCACTCTCCGTAGGTTGTGGGAACTAATGTACATCAAAGTGAAATACCAAGGGTTCTTGTACTGTTTTGCCAGTGTATTACAGCACACCAGATGAGTGGTGGCAACTTCTTAAGCCAGCTTGATCACTTGTTTGTTCATCTGCTTCTTGCTTTTTTTGCTTGTGGATTGTCTATTTCTTGCTTTCCTGTTCTGAATGCAGGTTTAACACAGTACTCACCTGAAGGTGAAGTCCATGCCCACACTGTAGGCTCATTCTTGCATTGGGTATGAGTTTTGCAGGATATTTAACTCCAACAGTGAGATACCTTGCACTTTTCCTGACCAAATCTTATGTGCTGTAGGCCCTTTATAACTGTCATTCACAGCTGCTTCTGATTTAACTTGATTGCCTCCAGGAGAAATGTCTTCACTGATGATCTGCAGAAGGCATTTAAAATGTGAGACTCGCTTCTGAAGTGCTCCTTTGCATGTAAGCCTAATTTTATTTCTTAATAATCAGAGTTACTACTTCATGTTGGTGGTATTGGCCAGTTTGAGATCTACATTGCAAGATTTCCTCCTGGATCTCCTCTGTTTGCTGTTTTTTGGAGGTCGAGAGGTATACTTTACTTTAGCATTCCTCTTTATCCCTTCTGTCCTCAGCTTCTGAGTTTGTTCTCTAGGATGCTCCTCTAACGCTGTTCTCTGTGCTATGAATGCACACAATCACTACCTGATGTCCCCACGAGTGGGCTGACTCTACCACCTCCCAGTGCTCTCATCTGCCCAGACCAGAACCATCTGAGAATGGGTTTCTCTGTTTGCATCAGCGATGGGATTTGCCTGGACCTCTGTGCTATGGATGTAGATGGCATCGCTTGTGCGCATGTGGGTTTGCCACATGGGCAGATGTTTGCTGCATCTATGCCTAAACCTTGGTTCTGTGAACTGTCACTAGAAGACTGCATACAATGGAGTTTGTAGGGCCAATTAGGTCTTCCTCTCCCAACCCTGGCTGAAGCCACTAATGACTGACACAGGAAGCTCAGACACACTGATGTGGCTTTTGCAAAGTCAGTGAGGCTGGACTTTTTGGGTGGGTTTCTGTCCCACAAGGATGCTACTTGGCTGCTGGATCCTTCTGATGGAGGACCCATTCCTTCACACAGCCCTGTGGGCCTCTGCCCATTTCCCCCTCTGCCTGGCTCCTACTGTTTTGTGTGGATACTTGTGTTGTCCTCATTCTTCACACCACAAAAGATTAAAGATAATACTAATACTAATAATACAAAAACGCCCTTCTGAGGGTGGCCTGCTGGCTGGTATTATGCCATATAAAGACTCTGTGAAATAGCTTGGGTAATTTACACTCATTAGGAGGAGAATGCAGTAGATTAAAGGTAGCAAGGGTGAATAGCTTCCCATTTTTGTCAAACTTGCCTAACCTTTTATTCACCTGCTGAAGCCATTATTTTATAATAATAAAAAAAGAGGAGAAAGAGCCTTGCATGAACTTGGGTAGAAAGAGGGAGAGTGCAAGCTAGAAGCTATTTTCTCAAGAGAGAGAAATGCAGCATTATAGATTAAAGGTGAAAAGACAGCCCTCATTTAAATCAATCCACCTCTCCGAAGCATATTTATTCACAGATTAATTAGAGTTGCAAATGAAAATGATCTGGTTGGTGGGAACATTATTGAGGCCTTTAAAGTGCGGGAGTGAAGATTAAAAGGAAGCACACTTACCCTTTCCTTATGATCTAAAGAGGAGATCAAAAGAGTCGGTGTCAAATTAACAGCCCTGATGATTTCTCTCTTCTTCTAGTCTTCTGTTTATTATCTAAGGCTCATGTTGATACATGCAGGATGAAGACCTGCTTTCCAAAGCAGCTGGTGCATGAAGTGTGTAGGGACCCTTTAGACAATTTGGATCAGGTGGGAAGGTCTGCAGCTATCTGACCAGGGTCATGGGTAATGTGTGTGTATGAGGGAGGTAAACCTTCAAACTTTTCCTGTCAGATGACATGGAAGCAAATTTCAATTTTACATATTGAGGTGTTGTAGGGAATTGTTCAAGCTGCAGTAACATTGGACAACCAGCGTGCAGATTAGTTTACCCAGTCTGTGGTTAAAAGATATTAATTGAATGCCCAGACTCTTTTGAGGGCATGGAATGGATTTGGGACTTGCTGTTGGATAAGAAGCATCTTTCTCTCCTCATTTTGCCCCATGGAGCATGTTGTCAACTTGAAAAAAATTCCCAATAGAGAAAGCAAGTTCACACTTAGCTCTCTGCAATCCTAGGCTTGAGAATAGCTCTGCTCAAAGAATCACCTCCAAAGGGCCAGAAATAAATTCCCCTTGGTGAAATTTTTCGGAGCATGAAAGCTGTGTTTAAACATACCAAAAGGGACCATTTTGCAAGAAATATGTTCATCTTAATATCTTCAGAGAACCATTGTTCCATATTTAACTTAAAGAAAATGTAAAGAAAGGTGAAAGAACAGACATACTGAGAACATGTTCCCTAAGCATCTCTCATTTCTATCTGAATTTTGAAGGCTGGAGAAGAAATGTCACCCATAATCTTGTTTTTCTTACATGGTGGTCTTACATGTGCAGTGAATGCTGATCTCTCTCACCACAGACTAGGTCTGCTGTGGTGTTTCGGATTTGTCCCCATGTGTCTAGAGAGAATAATGGTAGCTGCAGTGTAGACAAAGTTCAAGGGGTTGTCCAACTAGATGATCACAGAGTAAGGTGATTGTCTCTTACTTTGCAAGCATGCCAAAATACTACAGATGCTGCAGAAGAACACAAATGCACTTACTGCAGTAGTTCATCAGTTTTTTTTGAGCCCTGTTAGAAAGAAGAAATGAGAAAAGAAAAACCAGTTGAATTCCTGTCTGCTATCATTGTGGGCAACACAGAATGGCCCTGAAGCACTTAGAGGAAGAAGAAGCAGCAGCAACCAGATGTATTTACTGGCTCTTTCTGAAGCCACACAAAAGCTTTCATTAAGGACAACTATTTGGGCCTTTTCCTTTTGCTCAGCGCCCGATAAAAGGGTTGATCATCACTTCAGATGAGGCTGTTCAGAGGATGGAGGGAGAGGCAGCCCAGAGGACTTGGTTGAGCTGCACCAGAGGATTGTCTCAGGTTCTGGACCAGCTCTGGGGGACAGATGGTTGAGTCCTAGGAACCAAGTCTTAGCTTCTGTACCAGCAGCAAGGGTTGGCAGTCATCTTGTATCAGTGGGTGCTGGTGAACCCAAATACATTCAGGTGATCTGGTTCATAGTCCTTTTGTATCAGGAGGAAACTAACTGTCTGTGCTACAGCAACAGGAGGTGGCTGATTTTCTGAAACTGATTCCTGAAAGGTATTGAATGACAGCACAGTCCATTTCTCTGATGCTAATGCTTAGGTCTATGTACAGAAGATGCCTACCCTGATCTCCTCAGATGTAATGTTTTTCCTTAAGTTTGAGATGGCAGGTGTGAGATGGGTGCTAATGGCATGGCATGTTTGGGACCTGAGAGACTGGCCCCTCTGCAAGAGATCCAGCTACCCCAGGGGCAGACTAAGCCATGAGTGATGCTCCCACCCTAGGCACACATCCTAGATGGCAACTGGGGGATTGTTCCACCTATTTCTTCATTACCACACATTTCCCTTAATTTGCTGGGTTATTCCCAAGGGATTTGGCATGTCTGTGTGTACTTTGACTTTCCTCATAGTTGAGTTCTTCCACCATCAGACACCCTGGTTGTCCCACTTGCTGTATGCAGAACAATATTTTCACTGGTGGGGGAAGGCAGGATTGGTCCCAGCTTTTATTTGGCTTCTTGCTTTATTTTTATTGTTTGTCAGCCCCTGCCCTCTCTGCCTTGCATGTCTCTCTACAGCCATGCAAGTGTGGAATGCTTTGTCTCCTGCTTGCCAATACCAAGCTGTAAATGCAAGCTGCAGCTGCTCAGGCATCAGGGGCTCTGCATGTTTTGGAAACTGTTCTGGCCATGCAAAAAGCTGGCTACCCAAGTCCAATAGTGGACTTGAGACATCTGCTTCACACTGTGAGCTCAGCCAGACTTCCTACTGTGCTGCAAGGTGAATGGGCACTGTGTCTATGACAAGCATTTTGCTCAAGACACTGGTTCCTTCTTGAACTCTTCTGTATGGTCAGAAAAGCCCAGCCATGAAGATTTCTATGGAAGGGTTCAGCTCTGTGTTAGTGACTTGGGAATCTTTCTGTGATGGCTGAAATGGCGTTTTAAGTTTAAAACATCGACTTTTCTCCTTGAAGCAGAGTGGATGTGGATGCAAATGAGAAATGTAATAAGGTGGGTTTTTTACTGTAAATATTTTGTTTCTGGTTTGAGAAAACAAAGCATCTGTAAGTGTGAAGCCACAGTTTGTGTTGAGTTTTCTGTTCTTATTTTGGTTTTGATTTTGACCATGTAGGACAAATGTTTAGCATCTAAAAGATTTAAATGAGTCAGGAGACTAGTTCACCTCCCAGCTCTGCTGACAGGTTCCAGAGTGTTTTCAGATTCTTTCCTGAATTGGTGATTTCTAGGTCAAGGAGAGTGTTATTGGTTTTTTTTGACCATTTGTCTTCTGCTAATCGCTGTCAGCCTGGAGATTTATGCATTGATAGTGGTGGCAGATGGGGTCACTTTTAATAGGAATTCACAGTGAAAGGCAAGTTGGGGTGTACAGCATGGGAGCTTTTAACAGGTAGGCTGCAAATACTGTGGGACTCCACTGTACGAAAAACATCTGTTTTTAATAAACATCCATAAATTGAAGCTTTATTTTTTTTAATAAATGCATTCACATACACTTTTTCCTTTTGAAAGTTTTTATGGGAAATGGTCCCATTTGTCACCCAGCTTCTGTGGTTGCCTATGTCTGCCTAGACACTTCAAACACAGTGAATGTAGCTGGTCCTGCACTATGAATGGTGGATCTGGTTCAAGGGTTCTCTAGCTGTACTCTAAACGTACGATCACTTCCTGCAATACAAACCCCCAGAACCGAATAGGAAAGCATCTGTCTGTATCCTGGCTTTTTCTGGTGGAAGGAAAATCTGCAGCTGAGAAAGAAAATCTAGAATTCTCTCTAGAACAAATCACTGCACCCAAGTGGTATCTTGTACTAGGCTAGGAGGTAATGGATCCCCTTGCAATCTTTGTAAGTATTGAGGTGTATGTGAAACTAAAGTTCCTAGGAAATCCAGTATCTTAATTTCTTTTGACTTTTTTTCAGGACCATATACATTGAATTACATTTTTCTGTGTGGTGAATGTGATGATTTAAAGGATCATGATATACCTCCTAATTTTTGTAGTCTGCTTAAAGAATTAGGCTAGAGTTATAGATACAACCTAGATATGGAAAAGATGCTCTTCATGCAGCTGTTGTGGTTTTTGCTTGTGAACTTTACAGTAAGTTTATCTTGAACATCCCCACTTATTTTTAATGGAGAAAAGTAGTGAAGGCCTCTTCTGTCTTTTGTATATACACAGAGATTGCATGTCTCCCTTGCATTACATCCCCATCTCTTAATAGCATTTTCAAACTTGCCATTTTCAGTCCTTTTTTGAGTTTAGGTCTATTCTCTTCTAGTTGCTGTCTCTCTCAACACATCTTTTACTTTACCAAGCGCATCCTTGGGCCCCAGATCTCTTGTTTATCTCTTTTATTTTTTTTTTTCCCCTTCCCTCTCCCATAACATTGTACCATTTTCCTGTACAGATGTGGGAGGACAGGAATATCTCTGCAAGTTCTTTTTTTAAAATGGCCTGAACAAATAAACTTTAGCCGAAGAACTGTGTTTCAGGATAACCTTACGATAATTTTTGGAGTTGGGAATTTTGACAGAGTCCTTCAGCAACCCAAAAATGTATGATATGGGAATATAAGATTGTATTCTGTTTTCCTAATGAAAATTGCATGCTATGCATCAGTTAACCTTGTCACATGCTAGGTTAGACATTTGTCTTGGCGACAACATGGTCTTACAGCTTTGCTCCATGATGGAAAGGCTTCTTTGCCATGAATGGTGGAAACCTGGTGCAGAGTACTGTCAGGGTTAGCAGGCAAAAGACATAGGAAAAAGCTGCTCACATCATGCAAGCTCAGGTTCTTCCTTTGCTTTGTGATTCTGGTGCTCAGGATGACCACACCCTCTTTTTTGTTTGCTGCTCTGGTAGCTGTGTGTTTGAGAGCCTGAGATGCACAAGCATGCTTTGCTGTCCTCTGGTTTTGAGCAAGTGCCTTGTTGTGGTAGGAGGTGGCATGTGCTTGGACAGTGTACATTGAAGTGGTTAAATCAGCTCAGCCACTGTCATGCCAAATGGTAGATTTATTGTCAGACTGCTGAAAGTTAAATTGGGTAAACCAACAAACCAGCCTATGGACCATGATTATGCAGCCACCAGCTGTCATCATTGTCTATGTGACATCTGGAAAGCATCCCATCCTGGTCTGGTAGGTTGGAGGGGTGGGTAGAGGGTGGAAGTGAGATATCCCAGCCAGAAAGCACATCCTGAGAAGCAAAGTGAGGGTCCTCTATCCCACTTTGAAACAGCCAAGAACAAACATTTTGTGAATAGGTATTAAAAAGAAAAGGAAAAAATAAAAAATCCTCCAAGCACTCTTTGAAAGCTCCTGAGCACTGGAGAGATGCAGAGCTCTGGTTAATGGACACTCCCTAAGGTTTCCCCTCCCATGTACCAGAATTGATTGCAGTGAGATTACGATGCCATTAAAATTCACTCTGCCCATAAACTAATGCTGTGGAAAATGCTGACGTTTATAGCAGCTCCTACAAGAGACATATTTCAGTATGAAAGTGAGTCCTAATGCAAGAACTTTATTTAGGTAAAACAACATCCAGGGAGGGGGGAGAGGAGGAGGAGGAGAGGTGGTGGCAATTGCAGAGAATTTTATTCCTTTCAACTAATGGGTATATGGATGCTAAATTTAAAAGACATTTTTAATAAATCTATTGGCCTTTGACAAAATCAATCCAAACCCCATAAACCAAGAAGTCACCCACTTGGTATTAATGAGGCTACATTTGCATTTATTTTTCCTTTACACTAGACAAACCATTAATTTCGTGTTTATGCTTCCTTTGAAGTCTGAATGCTTGTAGATAGATGGCCACATCAAGTCTCCTGCTGCTACATTAATATTTTGCTATAAATGATAAATTTTACCATTTTCTACAACACCCCTTTTCTCTTTAAGAAAGCTCAGAAAATGCAAGCAATAAGTCTTAAGCCCCTGAAAGCTTAGCTGTTTTTTTAAATACTCTGCAGTCAGTGATTATTAAAGCAGTCATAGCTTTAACTTTGGGCTGTATTTGATGGCACCCAGCATTTTGCTGCTGTAAATTGAGAGATGTTCATTAACCAATCAGGGTCATTCTTTTTGCAAGTCATCTTTCATTTGACTGATGCAAAAACTGGACACAGCCAAGTCACCTCTGCTTCACCCCATCTCTGGCCTCTGAAGGTCTCTTCTTGCCTCTTCTGGTTGCTTCCATGCAAGTGAAGTACCATCCTTGTGCCTCATCAGGACAGCAAAGGTGCCTTTTGCCATTTCTACACTAAGTCACTTAATTCTGTGCTTTTTCTTTGAGGATGCTCTATTGACCACATAACTTTCTGGGAGTGACTTGTACCAGAGAATCCCTAAAACACCAGCTACTAGAAACAAAGGGAAAACACTTCCGAAAACCTTGCAGAAGCCTAGGATGTTGGGTAGGAGGGAGATTTAACTCCTGCAAGGACACTGGGAAAGGTTTGTAAGTTTTAGGAGTCTTGGACCTTTCTCTTAAATCACAGTCCCAGGTCCAGAGACTAGCACAGATTTGGTGATGCTCCATGTCTCCATGCTTGATGTGAGTTTAAGAATGGGTTTCATGAACTCAATATGGGTGGATTAGACCTCTCTCGAGTGGAGTGGGACAACCGATAGCCAAGAGAGAGTCCCTGCAGCCAGTGCATGGAGTTGTGTGGCAGAAACAGGTGCCTAAGAAACACTTAAGGTGAGGCTTCTGATGGAAGCATTTTCTTGTAGCACAGTATAAGGACCTACTCTGAAGTTGGTATTCACATCTCAGACATGTTGCTGGGCATGGTTAACTGGGATGCTGGGACACTATGGAAGTTGCACTTTTATACTATTTTGCTGGGACCGGGGAAGGGATGTCCAGCCCTTTTCTGTCCAGCAGCTTAGAATTCCTTCTGAGAGACCCCTAGATATCAGCCCAGATACTTCTCACAGACTGACTGGCCAGCCCTGGCATGATGGCAGCACTTCTGCATGTGTGCTCTAGCAGGGATTTAGATGCTTAGATTCTAGCAGGCACCCAGCTGCCAAAAGAGAGCTTTTGTGGTCTGTTTCTTGATGAAGGTGCCTAAATTCTTCCTTGATCACTCCTTAGGGGTTTTCAGATCTACCCTCCACCTGTCACTCCTTGTTTCTCAAGAAAAGCACAGACCTGGAATCTTTCAGGATGACTGCAGGGCATTTTGGAGGAGACAGTGATGTGTTTTTGTGCCTTTGTCTGATGGACAAGAGCCTGGTGTTGCAGGAAGCCCTGCTGCCACGCCTGTGCTGCCTTTACCCATGGGGCAGGGTGCTAGACTGAGAGGCAGATTCAGCAGCCTGAGCACTGCCTGGGTCCCAGCCATGGCTGCAGCAAGCCCCAGCACAAGCTATGTGGCTGCAGCAAGTTGGGTTTTGGTTCCCTTCTGAAGTCAAGTCCTCTAGCAGCACATCTCTGATCCATCCTCCTTTTCAGCTTTGCTGCTGTTCCCCAGTGACTTGGGGATGCAAAAAATGCATGTGTTGCAGGGATGTCCAATGCAATGAGACTATGGATTAAGGGCTCCTTTAGCAGCTGCTGCTTCCCCTTTCAAAAAGATCTCTTACGTGTTGTCTGACAGGTCTCTCAGCCGCTTATGTGGTGGAGGATATGAGCTGTATTTTTCCCCTCTGCCCTAGTCAGAATTGTTCCGTGCACACACTTCCTAAACAAGAGGCATGGACCTGAGCATGAATTACTGGATTAAAAATCACTTTTTTTTTTTTTAATGAAGCATCTTTTTTACAGCTATGCTGGGGTTAGATTTCATATAACCCTTGTTTATTTTTTTTGTCAGATGGAGTTTATGGAGGAGGGAAGGGATATTATATCAATAGGGGAGTGGCTATTGACACTTGCTGCTATGAAGTGCCTTTATGTGCTTTCAAATGGCAGGATTATGCTTCAGATGGCTCAGTGCCTGAATTGTCTCATGCTCTATTAGCAGTCTAGATATGGAGGTGTGAACTCATCTTGGGGATGTGACATGAAAGAGGACTGAGTATTAAATGTGCAAGTTGCACCCACTCTGTTTATTTCTTTGCCTTTTTTTAATTGAAGAAACATTCGTACATCTACAGATATTATGAAATTCAGCCCACTGGGATTCACACCTTCCTTCCAACATACTTGGGAAGGACTTGTGCAGCACAGCAGTCCAACACATCCCTTGCTAAGAATTAGACTGCTTAATTTAAGAGTTAGACTGCTTAATTTAGGAGGTTGGCATGAAAACCTTGAGACTTGTTTTTAACAGTTGTGTTATACTTTCTCATCATTCTCATTCAGCTATTTCTTATTCAGCTCCCAATGTCTGGACTTGAAAGGTGCATATGTCCAAGATTCATGCCAAACTGGTTGAATGAGAAGCATACTTGAAAAAGAAATAATGCCTCAATTCAGGTCAGTAAAGGATATGATGTTTCAGAGATAATGTTGATTTTGTGAGAGTCTTGGTTAAGTTTTCCATCTTGGGCAGCAGCTCTGATAAATGCAGTTCTGAGGCAGGTTTTGTGCCAGTGAATCTCTCCCAGCATCCAAGATTTGTGCCTAGCAGGAGCTTGGTGTTTAGCCGTACTCCAGCCAGCCCCATCCTGACAGCTGCTCATGTTTTGAAGACAGTGGATGTCATCTGGATATATCCATGGATTTTTTTTTTCCCTTCCCCAACAAGTATGGACATGCTAAAGATCAAGTGAATGTGGTAGGTACTTCCCGTCAATAATTAGAAATAAAAACAAGCATGAAATTAGTAAGTCTGAGTTATTCTCATGGAAATCTGAAACTCATATAGGGATTTCAGAAATCACCCTCCTGATTTTAATTTCACATTGTGGCCTTTTTTCCCCTATTTTTTCTTTGTAAAAAGGAAAATACATGTCTAGTGTCTAGGACCTGGGAAGCACTCCTGCCCCACACTTTTCACTCTTTAATGTCTCTTGTCGTGCCATGGTACTACCAGTGTCAGAAAAAGGCTGAATGTGATGAAGAGTCTGGGCACTGGGGATTCCCCCCAACCTTTCTGCGAGAGTTATATTCATGCTCTGGAAAGGCAGGTTAGCTGAGGAAGAGAGGTTTCCCTGTAGCCCTCAAAATCTGCCTATGACCAGAGCTGGGTTTGCAGCCACAAACCAAAGGAAACTTCCCAAGCCACAAAAACAAATGCAAACATAAAGCCCAGACAATTTTAATGGTGGTGGTTTATTAAGGATTTTGCTGCACCTTGGACCTGTTAACTTGTACTGCTCAGGGGCAATGCAGTATGTTTGGAATAACCAACCTTACATGAGCAGACCACTTATTTTCACCTCTAGCCATTGGCTCCTCCTCTGATATTTTGGGGCCTGTGTTTGTAAAAGGATATAGTTAACAGCATTGCCACAGCTTTAAGCCTCTGCCAAAGCTGCAATCTATGCTGGTTGGAGAAGAAGCAAACCCAGACTGGTGGTTACTATTGGTCCTGAGTCTGCCCACTGAATAAAATTAAGCAGAACCTCCTCCTTGTAGAGCTGATATGCTGTATGACATAGAGGCCATCAACCCATGGGATGAGGCATCAGAAGATTACTCACTGATTCACAGATACTGCCATGGAGTGGATATCATCAATAACCTTGTCATTATATGATTCACTATCAGATCTTGGGGCCTGGATTTTAGCTGTTCCATTGGCCAGAGTCTTCATTCATTTACTCCTTGATAGTTCAGTACCAGTTTTATTTATTCCCATTGTCCTCTGTAGCCAGCATCTACTTGGCTAAGGAAACTTGGAAATGGAGGAGCTTTAAGATAATTCAGAAGGACTCTACTTCCACTGCAGATTGCAAAGTGAAAGGAAGATAAGAGATCCTGTGTGCTGCACGTTTTCTTTGCTCTTGTCTCTCTGCACAAAAAAAAGCCACTTGAGGACTGTGGAAGTCCAGACTGCTGATCTGGACTTCCCACTGTCCATCCCAGTGGGTCGCAGTAGTGACTGAGCCAGTGCCCTGGAGTCCTCCAGCTATTTCTGCTGGAGGGGAGATGAGCTGATGGGTTCTGCCTGTCCTTTCAAACCAGAGCCATAGAGGTGGAAAAGGGGGAAAAAGAGCGGGAAGCAGAGACACAAAGACTTGATGGGTTGATAGAAAAGGAGAATAGTACTCCCCTGTCTAATATGTGCCCTTTATTCTGCATCACAATAAGTTGAGACTTTCTGACTGGACACAATGTTGTTGGAATCAAGGCTGAAATTAGTTTTCAGCCATTCATTCATAACTGTTACGTTTAAAAAAGAAAAAGAAAAAAAGAGGGAGAGAGAAGGCAGGGGAAACAAAAGTAAATAAAAAAGAGAAATGTTAACATGTGTGGCGCAGAATGTATACAGCAGACAAAGCTCTGCTTGTTCTTTGACAATAGCTTTGAAAAGCAGGTGTCATAGCAGCTGTACAAGGTTAAAGCACAGGGACCATTATGTACAAAATGAGTGAGTCTTTATCCAGAGTCTGCTTCAGCTCTTAAGAATGTGCTTCCTATTGTGCCAGTGTTTGCTGGAAGGACTCCGTCTATACAATGGAGAAATTTTTCATTCTCACCTTCCCCCAACCTCCATTCCACCATCCAAATCTACAGTTATGGATATAATACAGACCTCTGGCATTCAAGGTCCTCATTGCCCTATACTTTTGAAACAAAAGCTATTGTGCTGCACCATGAAAGCCTGCCTGAGGCAGAATAAAGCTGTTCAGCAGTGGACCCTGAGAGAATATTTGTGAGGCACTCTCTAAAGTTAAAATCCTGGCAAAAACAAAACGCTTCCAATTAAAATGTTCTCTCATTTTGTTTTGTGGGTTTTGGCTTCCCTTTCTTTCTCTCTCCGAGATGCTCAGAGAGATGCACATATAAAAAGGCAAGTGACCTGTCCTTGCTTTCATTCTCAAATGGAGAAGATGGAAAGACTTGGGAGGCAAGCAGTATTATTTAAAAAAAAAATAAAGTTAGAAACCAGGCCAGGAAGTATCCCAGTAGGCAGTGAGATAGGCTGATGTGCCCTGAAATACAAGATATGAGGCTCAGCTACTGTTTTATTTATTTATTTGATAATAACAAGCACAGGTTGCTAATGGGAGCTATCTCATTCCCAGCTTTTCTGTACTTTCCCCCATAGAACATCCAGTGTGCCTCAGGTCTCTTCTTGAGGAAGTTATGATAGGTAGTCCCTGTGTTAAATAATTTGTTTCTGGGTCATGTCTTCTAGACATAACAGTGTAGAGAGGACATGGAGCTGGTAGCTGTTTCTGTTGCCTGCCTCTAACCTGTAAGCCATTATTAAGTCTGGGCAACCAAGTGCATACTGTAGCCACAGAAGAGATCAGTCATCAACAGGAGATGCTACTGGGACAAACCCACCTCCTTATGTCACAAATAGTGTCTCTCTTGGGTTCTTGGCCCCTTCTTTCTGTTGGTGTGTTCCCATGCTTGTGGTATTGTCCTTATTGATTTGCACACCCTTCCTGGGCTCTAGGAGCATCAGTGTGTTCCAGTGAGGAGGAAGTGTAATTCTTGAGTCTGTGTGTGTGTTTGAAATGAGTCAAATACCAAAAGGTTAAGGAGGTGGCAGGGGGGTTGATTTCCCAGGGTGATGAATCACCCATCTGCACCACACATGAGGCGGTGGAGGTGGAAACCGCTTGGTGTAAAGGAGAGGTGTGCACAAGGGTTATTCTCATACCCAAGATCTGTATCTTCTGTGGCTCAAGTTGCCCAGGATTATTAGTGTGTCTTTGTGATTAGAAATAGATAGTAAAGGGCTTGGGGGGTGGGGCGAGGTGGAGAAGGAATAGTTCGGGCTTGATTTTTCTGTGGCTGCCTGTTTTCTACCTTGAGTTTTGCATTTAGTGCCTACCTGGTGGGTGTGTGGTGCCAGGCAAGGGAAGCTTTAATTCAGTACTTGCTGCAACCTATTGCAAGTGTGACTCTGTGTAAGTAATGTATGTTTGAAATTACTGCATTTCAAATCTTATTACTGATGCTAGAATCTTAGCAAGTCTTTATATCCAGAATGCAGAGATGGCTGAAGTGCAACTGAGGTTGACGCGAAGGAAAGCCCTAGGACCCCAGTCCTTGGACACCAGAGATGGCGAAGGCTGGAGTTGTTTTTCCAGCCTCAGACACTTGGGTGGTAGCTGGGAGTCCCTAGGCAAGCATCTTCTTCTGGGCTTCTTTCCAGTGCACCTCCCAGCCCTAATGTTCTCCCCTGCAGTAAGGGGATATGGTTTTTATCAGGACCTGCTCAAAATCTGTGGGCTGCTTTCACCTCTGCTTTCAGCACTGATTAGAATATGCATGATAAGGTACAGTTGTTACTAGTCATTGAGCTTTCTACATGTACATTATTGGATAGTATCTATCTGAACATGAATTATTATCTACTCTATAGTAGGCTCTGAAGTTATAAACTAAAGGTAACAAAGGGAAGGGCGGTGAGATAGGGGAAGTAAGGCTGGTTCACAAGTCAATGACACCTGCTTTCTACAAGATCCCCAAAGTAATACTCACAGAGTTTCCCTATTCACCAATGGAAGGCTCTGAGGATAGGAACACTTGGAATGCCAGGGTAAAGACATTGCCGCAGCACCTCTAAGTGTGTAAGTGAGCAGTTACAGCACTGCAAGTGAAAGGCAAATGTCAAAGCTGCACATGGGAGAAGCCTTCAGTCCTACACATTACAGCACCCTGCACCATCTCCTGCCTTCTTTCACCTTGCTCTCTCTCTTACAATGGGGATGGACTAATGCAGGGACTGTATCTCTGGATGTCTTTTATCTGTGTCCCAGCTGCAGCATATTGCTCCTTGGTCTACATTTGCATAGCTATCCATCCTAGTGTTGTAACTTCCAAAAATAGTGCCTGGCTTGAGTTTTGGATTTATACTAAGTGTATTTCAGAACTGGTTTTATCACTAATCAGTTTGTCTTGACATTTTGCTATGTAAATGCATATAAAAAATATCAAGTGATGAACCTTGTTTCCAAATTGTTAGAAGCACTTGAGCCTCTAGTTGTATGCTCTTGAATGCATCTTGTTTATGTTGCATTGCGATCACCAGGTTGTTTATTAAATATTGCTTTTGGGAAGCAGTTGCATTCGTTGCAACTTTAATGCAGCATTCTAAATACTTGGTTTATTCCCAGTTTGTTTTTTTTTTTTTTTTTTGGTTTTTTTTTTTCCCTCTATCACCAGTATTGGCACCCACCCTTTGCAATGCTGTGACAGGTCTCTGTGGGAGCTGCTCTCATGATCATCCTTGAGGAGTTAATTCCAGCTAACACCTTGCAAATTGCAGCTGGACCATTTCCCCACTGCTCTTGCTTCACCCCAAGAATGTACTAATGCCAGGCATGGGAGAAGCATGGACATCACGGCTTGGCACATGGACATGGAAATCTTCTGAGTGGGACAGCCAACATTTTGGGCCACCAAGGTAGAGGGGCAGCTGCATTGTCAGTTCCTTGTTCATGATATACTTCCTTCTCTTCCACCTTGCCTCCTATCATTCTCCTTTCTAGGTGAATGAATGTCTTCCAGAATGAAACTATAGAGGCACAGTTTTTTTTCTGCCTCTTGAAAAATAGCCACTGGGCAATCACCTTTCTCATAAGAGACTTAATAGATCTGAAGTTCTTGTGTGGTTTCAAGGCAAAGGGAGAAATGGAGCTGGAAAAGCAGACTGATGTAAAGAAGTGAGCTAATGAAGTGAGATCACAAAGTGTGCAACCCTAGTCGGTTGTATCTTTCTCTCCAGTTACCTTGGTAACTGTGTAGTGATATGATGTTGCTTGGTTTTGTATCCTGCAAATGAAAGAAGCTCAAAGTACCCACCACTGGCAAAAATATTGGTAAGATACTGTATTCATCTACAAAACAGAACAATTAAGTTACAGACTCGCTAGATGCTATATCGAAAGGGGAAATATATCTCCCCCAAAGCCTGGGTAAAATGACTTCTATTTTTTTTTATGAGCCAGCAATTTAGTGCCTCTTTTGATGGGATTTCTTAGGGCCAAATCAAAGGGATCACAGCAGGGCCACTTTTTTGGTGACATGGTTAGCCGAATCTCTACATCCTTTCAGCCCTAGGTCTTTCTGCTGGTTATAATGTTGGTTAAAGAGGGGTATATACTGCTGTTCAATAGAAACAGACTTTCTTAAAGGGAAGTTGAAAAAAGCATCAGCTCACAGTGGTGCAGAAACCTCTCTGATAAAAGATAGATGTTGATTTGCATCAACAATGAGTCTGGGCAGGTTCAGATCTGTCGGCTGTCTGTCATGCCATTGGTAAAGGGCTCTTATGGATTCTCTGGTGGGAGCTTTAGCAGTAGAGGGGGACAGTTGTGAGTTCATTCTTTCCCTCACATGTCAATATTAAGGCACTTCTTCTCTCTCAGGGTGCTGGGGTTACCACTGCATCCCAGTTACTTTCCCCATCACTTCTCCAGCTCTGTGGCTACTCAACACCACTGGGTTAAGACGGTTTAGGGTGGTCAGCATGGTCACCCTACCTGGCCAACTGCCAGCTTTTTGCTCCTATATACCCCCTTTCCAGCTTCATCTGTGGCTCTCAGCCCTGAGGTCTAGGGTAATGGTGTCTTATGGGCACAGTGTCTCTGGGACCTCTGTTCATATGGCCTAGAGAAAACTGTGGTCTGCTTTGGACTTCCTTGGTCTTCTCTGTCCAAGGGTTTCCCTGGTTTCTTTACAAAACCTACAGTAAGCTATTAAAGTGAAAGGCTTTGTGTAAGTCAAGGACTTGAACAGGAAAAGGAGATGGGAGAAACTCATCTGGGAGGAGAGAAAGCTGCAGCCCTCCACTTGGGGGGAAAGAATTCCCAACTAACTTATCTGATACTGAATGTCATCTCTTTTCTAGGCCTCTGCATCTGCAGGCATTGGAATAGCACAACAAAAGATAAGCTGTGGGAGTATTGTCAGTGCTGGATGCAAAATCTGAATGGCCAGGATTTTGCAGGTGAATCTGGAGCCTCTCTGGGAGAAATGTGAATTTTACACCTCTGCACGGGCCTCTTTTCCCATGCTGTTTTCTGTGGAGTTCTGCAAAGTCCTGGGAGTTGACCTGGAGAGTTGAATGCTCAGAGCTGGAGGGGAGGTGGTTGGGTTTAAGAGTAGATGTCTTGAAGAAGAGCTGGGCTTGTTACAGGGCATTGTCTCCTTGTGCCTCCAGGTAGTGTCAGAAGCCCCAGTAGGGTTGGTGATGGTCTTTAACCAAAAAGTACAAATCTGGCTTCAGAAAAAGCACCTTGCTTGCCTTTGCCAATACTGTGAAGCAGCTGAACTAGAACAAGAGACAAATGAACCAACTCTCTGGCTAGTTATTAGTGTAGTGGCTGATCAGGGGAGATCTGTATGTATAACTTCTGTCTCAGTTCACTGGCTGAACACTGAACACTGACAGTTGTCCTAGGGTTACCAACCTTACTTGGCTGTGTGAACATCTAATATTGGCCTTTTAAAGGAAAAAAAAAACAATCCCACCTGATTGCAGAAAGAACAGGTAGAAAGATCAGGGCAGAGGCAGTAGCACTGGTTTGAAGTTTGTGAAGTCCCTTCATTCGCTGCTCTGACCCAGCTGCTCCTGTGTGGTGAAGCACATGGAAAGGAGGAGATGCAGATCAGACACGGATAGAATGCTGTGGCTTAAAAATGGTCCCTGCCTTTGAGAGGAGAGTTGGAGGATGATAGGTGGATGGACAGGCAGACGAGTGGGATGGTGTTTTTCTTTTCCAGTGCCCTGAGCAGGGTTGCAGGCACCCAGCTGTGTGTTCAGGGCTGTGCAGACAACAGGATGCTATGGATAGCACAGCCTGACGAGTCAATAAAAAGGAGGGAAGACTAAGAGCGGCAACAACGCACCTGAAATGAGCTGGAAAGACTGAAAAGCCTAAGTATGTAAAGGTTGGCTAGCCAGCATCCTGGAGGAGGGAGCAGTGAGGAGGAGGATGAAGATGGATGAACTGCCTTTATTTTTATATACATATATATATGTATAAAAGAATATATATTTTTAATCTATGTTCAGTGATTCTGCAACGTTTCAGATAAAGTAGCAGAGTTCTCCCATCAATTAACCCACCAGCCCTTTGTGCTATGCCCTTGAGAGGTGCCTGTGTCCTGCTGGAGGAAACCTGTATGCTGTGGGTCATAGGACACATGCATGGGCACCGTGGTCCTTTATCTTTCCACCATCTCCTTGAACCGCCAAAGCAGGTCTCTGGACGGAAAACTGCAGAAAATGCCTCCAGACAATAAAATGATTGAATTTACTGTCTGTGATAGAGGAAGTCCATCACAGCAGGGTGAGAATTCAGGCCAGCACTGGATCGACGAGTTTCTGCTGCCATCCTGTGGCCTCAGTCCGTGTTGCTTTGCCAGAGCCCGGTATCTCTTTTTGAGAGATTCCTGGTTTGAAGAAGGTGGAGGCAGATATCCCTTATGTCCCACAGGCAGCTGCCTGCACTTACAGCAACATGTGCTGGTGCTGCATCTCTCCATGCTGTTGCTGGCATCTGCCTGCCATGAGCATGCAAACACTTGATGCTTTTCTCCTGCCAGCCTGGCATTTTTGGAGAAAGATTTTGTTGTGAATGTTTCCCTCCAGGTTTAGATCTGCAGGGTTAGTCTGTGCACTCTTCTCCACCATAGTAGGTCTGTTTTTATCTAGTTGAGTAGGTGTGTTCCCATCACTCCTGCAGAACCATGAAAACTCCAGAAGTTGCGTAACCCCCAACAAGACAAATAATTTAAGTCTTTGTACATTCAGGTCACAGACCAGAGGTTTCTGTTATTTGGCTCAAAGGACTTTTACCCTGGTTTGTCCAATGAAGAGGAGGAGAAAGGTAACTTGGAAGAGAACAGGCTAGTGCTCTGCACAAAAATTGAAATTCCCACCCAAGAGAGGAGGTTTGTCCAATAGAAATGCAATAATTTGGCACTTCTATATATATTTTTTTTCTGAAAAAAATTAGGATATGCATTAGACACCCTATGACCCTGAAATGTGGTTCATGCAGTCTTACATTAAATGACACTGTACAGAAACATTTACCCTCTGCATACTAGAATTACATGCCAGCTCCACTTTGGTTGCTTTCCCAACAAAGTCTATCTAAAAAACTTAGTTGAAGTTTTTAAATAGAAAATTGAGCCTTTTATTACAAAAAAGAAAGTGTCTGCTCTCTTTAAAGAACAAGAGGTAGCAGCAAAGGATAGAGACATGACAAAGGCAAGCAGAAAAACCAGTGTATTTTTCTAGGGTAAAACTGCACTCTGATACTTTCTTGTCTAGCTACATGTAATGTCAATGGGCAAATCTGAATGCTTTTGAGTAAAAAAACCCAAACAAACATTAATGATGTACACAGTGTGAAGGAGCTGCAGGCACATCTGCTGATGGGCTGGAGACTTCTTTCCTTGTAAGGATGCTCCCTTGCAGTGCTGGTGTTTGACAGTGGCACAACCACACCTTCTGAATTCCTAGACAGTGTAGAAAGCTGCTCTAGATGGGGGAAAATAAACTATGACTCTAAATAGCTATGCTGAGGTTGGTGAAGAGTTTATTCCTCACCCCTTGTCCCCAGTGGACTTTGCTGGAACCTTGCAGGGGCATCTGTCCTCATTCTTCACGTGCTGCATCTTCCCTCTTTCACTCGTTCTAAAATCAGAGACTTGTGAAAAACCTTGCTTGTTTCCTTTGCTCTACTCAGAGCATTATTAAACAGGCTGAAAGGCACCTTGAGAGGTCTTCTAGTCTGGTCCACACAGGCTTTCTTGGAAGTAAGCAGTATGCACAAGGAAAAAAAATGAGAGGATGATTTAGACAAGTGTCTTAGGCGCTTAGTGCCCACCAATGCAGAAGAGCACTGCCAAAGTAAATTTTGTCTTTCCAAAGAAACTGAAGGCAGACACAATTGTTCTCTTTAATGCCAGGCTTTAGGTCTTGAGAAAGCTGGGGCTGTATTATTTGCAAGCACAATTCCTAAATTTCCAGAGGGAATCTGTTGATGTCAAAGCAGTAAGAAGGAAACAAAGGCTTGGAGAAGAAAGACTTGAAATGGTATTTGTGACAGATGCATCTGAGCCTTTAGATTCTGGCCACAAAACCTGAAATAGGAATTTACCATCTGTTTGGGCTTTAGATGTTAAAAATCACCCTCCTCCCTCCCCCAAAATTAATTGCTGCTGGTGGAGAAGGTTTAATATGGTTTTCCTATGTATGAGAATGATGTGGTTGGCACATGCACTGATGGTATTTCAGTAAGTCACCTGCTTGTGCCTGGGGGACCTAGTGGCTATGAGTGCATCATTCCAGTGGGTGGGATGGAGCTTTATGGAGGCATGTCTCTTTTCCTGTGATACAACATGGGAGCACACAAAGGTGATGCTCTTGGCTCAGAGGGAACACTTATCCCTGTTGGGGTTCTTGCAGATAGGTGAGAGGTGCTGGAGTGTAGTGTTCACTCTGGTTTCAATCCAGTTACCTTGGGATACCTCCCAGGTAACCTCTTCTCCCCTCCAGACTTCTTGTTTTGGTGGGCATCCATGCTGCAAGGGGAGATTTGGAGATAGAGAGGGTTTGCCAAGAAGGCTTAAGACTGGGATTTGAGCCTGAGATACACAGATGGCTGGTGGGAGTGAAATAGAGCTTTTCTGGTGATCAAGAGGTTGAAAAAACACCATGCTTTTGGCAAACCACAGAGAAGCACGGCATACTGATGAGGACTGATACCACAAAACACTGAGTTCTGCCTTCTGTGAGCTGTGGATATTGCACCATGAAACCACTGAATGAGAGTATTATCCTTGTGATAACATTCAGTGTTAGCTGTATTCATGTCTTGGATACAGCAACTAGATCATGCCTGCTCTGGTCTCCCTGCAGCCTGTGTGTAATCTGGTGCTTACTCGGTTAAGTGCAACATTGACTTCCAGAGACAGTTACTGAGAAATCTGATTGGTGAGATGAATGGAGTTTACCATTGCACATGCAATTTATATACTTTATATAGTATATAAATTCTTCCTGTCTACCCCTCACAAGCAGGAATTTTTTTTCATGGATTGCTTCCAGTATAGAAATAAATGAAAATAGCGGGATTCAGTACACCGCATTGCCATTTGAGCAGCTGCATGTCACCACCTCTGAAGTCCTTATGCATGTCAAACATGCTGACCTTTCAGGCAAGTGCTCCTTAATTGAAGACAGTAGGGGCTGAGTGTGTCACAACATGCATACAAGATATTGCAGTTTTATTGTAATTTTAACCTCAGTTTCTCCTTTTCTAGGCTTTTAAGTAGTTAAATATGCAACCTCAGTATTGTACAAGCAGAAGAGGAAGGGTTTGTAGTGAGTTGTAAAAATAATAAAAAAACATTGAGACACTGGAGGGGGCTGAAGTTGTGCAGCAAATACAAAGCAAGATTAGAGAATATGATTCATGTAGTGAGTTATCATGGGATAACTCTCATGCCACCTAGAGGGAAGATAACCAAAGTGGCACACATGACATTTGTATACAAATGCATGTGTGGAAACAGCACAAAGTGATCAAGAAACTATCTAAGGTGGGAAAAGAAGGCCTATTGATCCAAACCTGGAAAAGAAAGGAAAACTAGGCTGTCTGTCAGCAAGAGCATTGATTTATGGACAAGTGCATTATGGAAAGATGCTGTATGGCCACAGGAGCTTGTCCCTTGTGACCACTCCTACCTGCCTCATTGAGAATACCTGTTCCTTTTGGTTCACACTCCTTCACAGCACAAGTTTCTGTTGTCACTCAAAGCCACCTAATCAAAGCTAAATACATTCATTCATCTGGCCAGTACTCAGAGTCTTCCTTGCAAAGGTCTGATCTACAAGAATATCCACTGTTCAGGAATGTATTTAATTGCACAGTTAATTGTCCATGTGCTTAGCTTGTATTTGTGCCAGTGAGACAAGATCCTGTACCTACAGCCTATTGCTTGTTTTTCCTTGCTTGCAGAAGTCTCTGCCTGGGGTCCCAGGCTGAGCTCACTGGGTCATGTCCCTTCAGGGACTTGATTTAAACAATCTGCTCCCAAACACCAATAAATCTAGAGAAGATGTATTGGCAAAATACTGGCTGGGTTCATAGAAGTGTCTAGGTGCCAGTAAAAGGTACTGCAGCCCCTGAAATAGGGGGTAATGTCATTCACTTGTACTGTAGACCCACTTGAAAGTCCCAGCTCCTGTGTGTTGGTCTGGTCTTTCTGCTTCCTTTGACAATAAGTTTGTCTGGGGATACTTCAGTGGCGGTTAGTTTTAAGACCAACAGGCCAATGGTAGAAAGAAGGAAGGTTGTTGAGGGAATCGAGCCTACAAACCCTTTCTTACCCTGCTCCTCTGAGTCACTCTCTTCACCCAGCCCTCTCTGGCTAATTGCAGAATGTACTCTATGGTTTCCTGCTGTGCCCAGCATTTCTGAGACAGAGTTTACTGTGCTATTCTGTGATAGAGGCCACGAGTGACTTCTTGGGGTGGCCTGGCAATTTTGGTGGCAGCTGTCTTTCTTACCTGGTAACTAACACTCTCCTAAGTAAAACTTGGCAATAGAAGTTGTGGGCAAGTAATACCTTGAGAAACCTCTAGCCTCGTATAGGTAATGAAAAGCATAAATATTTTTTGGAGGCATGTGGCTAAAAAAACCCACCATATTTTGGCTGTACAAATGTATTTCTTCTGAACCTCCTTTCTGCATCTTTTCCTTTCTTCATTTGAATCTCTTTGCATTCTTGTAAGTAAAATAAGAATCAGAAATGCCCTTTTGAAATGAAAACTTTTCACTTTGCTATATTTGCATGGGACGAGCTCAGCTTTTTCTCTCCAGGTTAGTTTTTAAAACCAGACCTGGAAGAAACCCGGCCTGAGCATATCTGCTGCCACACTCCAGTTCTGTGTGTTCACTCTCTGCAAAAATCCCTGACAGACTGAGTCCTCCCCAGTTCCTCCACCCCACTGTAAATAACAATTACAACAGTGCAGTGCCTAGCCTTGAAAAGGGCTAACCCACTGTTCCACTTGGGTATATCTTGTTTCAGGAAAGCAGCTGAGGCCCGTACCACTTTCCAAGTTCATTTTCATTGAACTCTGGCAGGTACTGCAAGCATTGTGCCTGGCAGTTTATCTCCTTCACCATGTAGGAGTTCAGCGAGACCAGGAAGGAGGGATGCAAACAAAAGCACTATTAGTGTGTTATTTGGCTCTTAATGGGTAGAAAAGATGCAAGAGTCTTTTGGCACAGTGGTACTTTTTTTTCCTAGGGAAAAAAAAAAAAAGGAGGAAAAAGGACTTTAATTGAAGCCTGCAATGTTGTATAAATGGAAGGTCTAAGTTTTAATTGAAAAATAATTATAACCACTTAATCATTTTAAATGAGGGCTGTAATTGCAGTCAGTTCATAATAGCCAAATACAGACACTTAGATTCCTGCAATAAAGCAGGGATGGTACAGCTTGATTTGCTAATAGCTCTTCCACTTCTCTCCTCTTTTGTCTCAAAGATTAATTCAGGCAAGGGCTATTAGTGCCGTTAATTGGTTCTGCAATTTAGACCTTGTGCTTGTGAATGAGTGACTGATGCAGACCTATCAGCCAATAATGTGAACACTTTGTCAAAGTGTTTCTCATTGTCCAGCTGCACATAACTCCCCCAGCAGCTCCTCTGCCACCCAACCCTGGCTCCCCAGAGGGATCAAGAAGAGTGGGTCTCCTCTGGGGTGAGGGATTCACTTAGCTTTAGATAGGTCACCTAGATGTCTTTGAAATTATGGCTGGCTTATGAATAAAATCATTAGGCAGTCGAGGCATCCTCACTGGGAGGGACAAATCCTGTATTCAGGAGAAATCTTCTCCGCTGTGCTAGAAGAAGGAGGTTCAATGGGGTTGTAAAGTTGGTGAGGAGACGTGTTAGATGGAAAGTGAACATTGCTGGTGAGAAAGGGCTGATGGCTCCAGGCAGGATGCTATGGGGGTCCCCTTCCTGGGGGCAATAGTAATGACTAAAGCCAGTCTAAATCACAAAGAACACTACAAACTCCACTCTCTTAACAGGTGGTTTGTTATTGGTTTTTTATTCATTTAAGCAGTCACAATATTGGTGATGGGGATTGGGAACATTTGGTGGGACTTAAGCTAAAAGGAGCAGCTGGTGACATCATCCCTGATGAGACCCTTAAAAAAACACCCAGGGAAGACTTTGCCCTTGCAATGTCTAATTTGTGTGAGAAAACTGAGAGGAGAGATGCCACTTAGTCTTTACTAGAAGTAACTGTCATTTTAAGCCCAGCACAAGTGAAACTGCAGGTCCAAATTCCTTGCTCCATCCTTCTGTTCTGTTTATTTTGAAATTGGTCTTCTCACAGAAGCTTTTTATTTCTAAGTTATGTATGTTTTATTGGTTTTTATTGTGGTAATATATCATTATATTGCATTACACTGATGCAAAACTACAATATTTATGCACTCCATTATTTATTATCTCTTACAGTTTATTTCTCTTTTTTTCCATAGCTATTCTGAGGCCATTTCACAGGAAAAGCTAAACCCAACACCATCACTAGCTGAAAATCACACTGCTGTGAACAGTGTTTGCAGGTTATTTTCCTCTAGGGCTGTTTTATCAGCATGAGGAAGTTTTTCCTGGTTCCACTTCAATATGGAAGAAAATAGGAGGAAAAAGTAGAGCTAGTCAATGTTCTGGCAAGCATCAACCAGCAAGCTTTAGGCTGTGTCTCCCAAAGTCCATCTTAGGGATATTGTCCTAAAAAGAGGTAAGAATTTCTCTGTTTCTCTCTACATCAGTTCATGCGACACCTCACACAGTATAAAAGACATTAACTCATTGTAACATCTCCCTCAACTTCAACATCTCTTTTTCTTCCTCTTAAGCTGTTAGTTCGAAAAATTCACATGGGTCGGACAAGCAGGGAATGAGTATGAAAACAAGGGTGTCCTGGGACTAGTGTTGCCTTCCAGTTGCACCACTTCCTTCTGCAGGACCAGCTGGTGGAGGGTGGCAAAAAAGCATCAACTTCTTGTTGAGGTTTAGTGATGCATACCAGGCACATAAATATTCACAGAACATCTTCATGCTTTAATCTTATTTGTAGCATCAAAAAACCATTTACAACTATGCTCCTGTAGAGTTCAGCTCTGGTGCAGTTCTTTTTATTCTGAGAGGAGAAACTGTGAGATCTTTGACCCTATGAAGATACTTTCACGTCCTGCTGCTTTGGTTTTTGTGGGGTTTTTTTTTCATACCAGAGGTGGTAACTATTTAGAAGGTGTTTCTTTCAGGGTTTTAGAAATTAAAAACAGAAATTTAACAGACCTAGGAATGACATTGGGGAGAGTTTAATTTTTCTGTTTAAGATAATTAAGTAACAGAAGATGGAGAGCCACCCTTGACCTGCCTTTTTTACACCTCCCCCCCCCCCCCTCT
>NW_009923160.1:59322-85988 GCF_000696875.1 Nestor notabilis
TTATGGTTGTTTAAATCTATTCCCTTACAATGAACAAATCCTGCTGATTAAAAGCATCTGCATCTCCTGCCAGACCTTATTCTGGCACTTTCCACTGGAGAGTGAACAAGACCTTGCTCTGGGGAAAACCCCAGTGTAGGAATAAGCTATTACAGAAAACTTAAGTGGGGCAGGATAAGTTTTATTTTAATACTGGGAAATTAAGGAGGAGTTGCTCAGATGAGAGGCACTGTAAAAGGTGGGCAGTCAAGGGCAACCAGCAAAAGCAAGAGCCCAGGATGGTGGTTGATCCTCCCAGATGACCTGGCCGAGAGTCACATATTGCACATCAAGAGAAACAGTTGTTAAAGGTGAGTTTTGAACAAGGGAAATAAGTGGTAGTCTCACATTCATTTGGTAAGTTATGACGGTTGGAGGAGCTCAGTCCTTGATTATTTTCACTGTGAAATGCTGTCAGTAGATAAAACTGTCCTTTTGGTTACAGCTAAGAAATTTCTCTTTGTGAATGATACTGCTTGTACACCAGGATCTTACTCTTCTGGCTGCTGTTAAATTGGCACAGCCACTGAAGTAAATGGAGTGATGATGTGACCAAGATCATAGAATCATGTTATGGTTGGGGTTGGAAGGGACCTTAAAGATCCTCAGATTCCAATCCTGCTGCCATGGGCAGGGACACCTTCCACTAGAGCAAGTTGCTCCAAGCACAGTCCAACCTGGCTTTGAACACTGCCAGGGACAGGGCACCCTCAGCTTCTCTGGGCAACCTGTGCCAATGTTGCACCGCCCTCCCAGGGAAGATCTGTCCCTTTGTATAAACATAGCACTTCCCACCCAGGGATCAAGGTGTACCAAATGGAGATGCCTTTTCCAGACCTCTCAGGTTGATCAAATGCAAGGTGAATTCACCCTTTTAGTTAATTCAGTGAAAACAGTCCCTGGCTATCATGAGTCTTTACCCATCCCCAGGTGATCCCGGTTGTGACAAACACAGGGAGTGTATTTGCACTCTAGTCTTAGGCTCTATATTTAGCTATGTGATACCGGGAAAGCCTTCTGTGATTAAGTGATGTTGACCGATACCGAAAGTAATTACAGCCATGATACACAGCAAGTGAGGTGCGTCACTGGGATTGGGTATTGCTGTGTCCAAAAAAGGGTCTGGGAGAGAGACTGAATTATGAAAGTGTACATGAATCATCAATACTGTGTTTTTGGGGAAAATGGGGGAAAGAAATGTTTAAACCAGAGGACTGTTGGTGAGGCACATAGGGTTACCTTTTCCCTGTTTGGTGTTTACTTCTGGGCACTACTTTCCAAATGATGTGTAACAAACTTCAGTATTAGGCATACCATTTTTAGAACTGATTTTTGAGACTCTAGGATAAATTATCTTGAGTGAGAGAAACATGTCCCTCATGGATGCTCTCTGATGGCAGGTACAAGCTTTATGAGAAGCAGAATTGCTCTGCTTTGGATGTGGGAATGGACTGGATGACTTTCCAAGGTCCCCTCCAGCTTGCTTGGTTGTCTCAAAAAGATGCAGAGGAAAAAAAAAAGGCTCTAGGAGACTTTGTTGTGTTCTCACAGTAGGTTGGATCTTCTTAAGAAGCAGCCTCACAGGCAAGTCTGTGTACACATGAGACCAAGCATCTGGGAGAGACCCAAAGGTCCTTGAGGAAGGGTGAATGTAGCCAGATGATAGTGGTCCACTTCTTCATGCTCCCTGATGACCTTCCACTTTCACCACCTCAATGTCACCCCACTGGGCTTCTTCTTAGGGTCCCTTCCTGGACCCTCCAGATGCCCTGTGTGAGTGTGGCACTGTTGAAACAGGGGTCATCATCTCCTTGGAGATCTGCTTTCCAGCAACATCCCTGTTTATTTTCTAACTGCAAACAGGTTGGCACCAGTGGAAAACTGGACTAGGAAGGAAGTGGTGAGGGATGTAGCAGAATGGGCAAAAAAGACATTACCCAACAAATTGATTTTCTGTGAAAAGGTCAGGTCTCTTATGTGCTCTTGTCTTACAGTAATACATAACGTGTCTGCTTTGCTATCATTCTTTGTCTAAACAAGTCCAAATTCATATTTGGATGAGAGGGATAAAGCAATAGCAAATGAGGATATACCTTTGCTTCTATTTTTTAACCTGATCTGCCTGCCAGATTTGGTCCTCCCAGAGCAAACTACAGGTTCACACCTTTCACTCTTTGGAAACTGTTGGCTTTCCTATGGGCTGCTAACCTGACCTCACCAAGCAGCAAGGTCCATCTGAACATTGATGCACTGTCCTTTGCTATATGCTATCCCCTTTTATACACTATCTTTTCCTTAAATGTTTTGGTTGAGCAAACAACCTCAGATAGAGGCGTGCTAATAAATGCCTCTCCACTTGGCTCAAAAGCATCATCCCTGCTAGAAAAGGATTAGGCTCTCAATTTCTATCTGTTTCATCCAATTTAAGCATGTCTGTGCTTGGTCTCCTGGAGTACATAGTCACTTCTGCAGAAGCTCTCCCCAAGCTGTTTCAGAGGGAACCACTGGTCCCCATCTGACCTGTGCCGGCTGCACCTCTGCCTGGAGGGAGAAGGTAAACAGAGAGCGAGGCGTTCACACCGTGCGTAACAAACGGCTCTTGGTACCGAGAGAGGAAAATTATCTCACCGAAACGGATAAAGGGAAAGGGTAGGCTTGTATGGTGTGGACCAGACCTCTCCTGACTCCTGTCTGTGACGTAGGCTGTGTTTCCAGCTAAAAGTCCCTTCTACCCTGGCTGCCTGCCCCAGACCTGGCTTGTGGAGGCTTGTGCACACCAAGGACCTGCCTACCGAGTGCTTGGTGCCATGCCGGTGACAATATGCCAGTCCATGGGCTTCGTGGTGTCCACTTTAGGAATAGGAGGCATCATTGCATCAACATGCATGGACCAGTGGAGCACCCAAGACCTGTACAATAACCCGGTGACTGCAGTGTTCAACTACCAGGGCCTCTGGCGCACATGTGTCCGGGAGAGCTCCGGCTTCACCGAATGCCGTGGCTACTTCACCATCCTGGGGCTGCCAGGTAGGGCTTGCTGGCCATTATGGCAGAGAGGTGGGAGGGCAGAGCCATGGGCGTGTGCCAGAAGCCATGCATGAGTGGTGGTGATGGGCGATTTTCGGTGCAGGGTGGGAATCCAAATTTTAGCCAAAAGAGACCTCACCCTGTTTGGATGACAGGTCCCTTGCAGGTATCTCAACCTGAACCCCTTCCCATGGCCAAGCTGAGGTTCAGCAAAACACATTACATCTGATTATGCATCAGGTTCCTGAGGTGTTGTCCAGGTAATAAGCTGGGGCAGTGGCTACTCTGTGGGGTGATCTTCCTGTGTGCTTGGGGTGGCTTAGGTACAAACTCCTACCTCAGCTGCATGCCTGTGTGTGGCTTCCCACCAGAAACCACTAATATTCTTGGCATCAGAGAAGATCCTTTTCTAAGAGGATATGTCACAGTTCAGCTCACAGTATTTCTTGTATGGGCTAACACTACCAGGCTGGATTTCTCCCTAATTCTCCTTTGGTTCCACTTTTTACTTCCATGAGTATCATTCCTGTCCTGGCTGTGCACAGACTATCTAGGGGTGCAAACAATTAGGTTACAACAGGATTATATGGGTTCTCTTCTTGCCTTAATACAGTGAGAAAAAAGGCACTTAGACTATTATATCCATCTGGCGTCTGTGCTTTGGCACAGCAAGAATGGAGGAAAGAAGCCAATTATATCAGCAAATCATTGCAGAAATCCTGAAAAATGGCATTTCCGAAGTACACACAAATAAACATTGTATGCAAAAATTGCTTCTTTCACCAGTAGCCTATCTCTGCACAAATCAAACCAGCATAACCTAATGCAGATGTGGCCTCAGACACCACTGGGAGAAGTGTTTAATCTCCTGAGCTGCATATCCATGTCACTCATCTCTGGATCCTCGTTCCCAACTGGTGTCTGACATTAGCTGTGCTGCAGCCTTGTCACGCAGGTGTCAGGGATGCCTGTGAGCATCTCCTTGTTGGAGAAACTCTCAGGGCTTTGAATGGCCTTGTTTGTTCATGCAGATTCCTGGCTGCAGACATACATCCTTTTTAGAAGGAGCCTGATTCTGCCTGAGCATCCAGTTGTGCAGCCCCTGGCAAAAGCTGTGTGCTGTATGAGTGAATGAAGGATGACATCCAAGGAAGGATATTTATGCAGGGCTTGTATTCACACACTGCTATCACAGTCAGCAAAGCTAAGCAGTTTCATCAAGAGAAAATGCGTGCAGCAAGGGGCAGAACAGGTTGGTAAAACTTGACTCCTGCAGGCTAATTGCTTACAGGGAAAGGGATAAAAGTTGCCATATGAGGAACAAATAGAGGTGTAAAAAGCAAACCCTCCCCTTGCACGCATACACCCATAACGCAGTGCAGAACTTCCTCAGTTCTTCAGCTCTAAAAGCTTAAAATTGCAGAAAATGTAACTCTGTAGAAGAAGCAATTAAACTTTTCAAGGCATCAGCTCTGGGAACTACTTTAATCATTGAAGAAACCAGAATACCTGAGATCTTGGGTTTTTGGGTTTGGTTTTTGGGTTTTTTTTTTTGTGTTCTTTTAAAATACCTCCACCACTAACCCCTCAGCATCACAGGAAAAAAAAGAGAGGGCATTTTTTTTTTTTTTTTTTTTTTTTTTCCAGTTTCCAAACCTCCAGATTGGTGTCTGTTGAGTAGGTATTTGTTTCCTAAAATGGAAATACACAGCAGTGTTGGGGGGATTAATTTCCTTCATTTACCAGATGGGCTGCAAAAGATGGGTTTACCTTCTTCAGCTACACCCAGCAAACTCTGTGGCTCCCTCCCAGTTGCAGATAGAAAAATGCACACTATCCGAAATGGTAGGATTTCTAATGAACCTGTCACCTTAGAGTGGAATTACTATGTGTGTTTGCTGGGCTTACTGCTGTCTCCTACAAAAAAGAATTTAAAAAAAGCCCAAAGAATAAAGCACAAGTTTAAGAAGTAGAAGCGAGTGTGATGCTGAACCCCTCAAAGTTGCTGTCCTCCTCCTCAGTGGTGGTGGAGAGTTGGTGCCTTCCCTGCTGGTGTGTAGGTATATGAATGTTTATGTGCTTGTCCCAGAGAGACACTTTTTGTGACTGGTGCTATCAGCACTGCCCTGCAAAGTAAGGTGGATTTTCTTTCTCTTTCTTTTTATTGAACAGGGCTTGCTCTTCCAAAGTTACCCCTTGCTCTTCCTCCTGCTTTTCCCTCCTGTTATATATTATCTGACAATTCCAGTCTCTGGAGAAGCTGGTGCAAAACCAAGTGCCTTTCTGCTGTGCTTTATAGATTGGCTTCTGTATCGTGAATTCATCTGCTCCTATGGGCATTTTTTCCCACCCACCACCAGCAGAAGGCAACTGTATCTCTATTGGGGGGAGGAACAACGCTAAAAAAAAATCAAACTATTAATTAGCTAAAGATATTATTAAAGTGGATCATCCCAGTGTTTATTTCAACAGTGCTGTGCCTTGATCTCCATTAAACCCCCCTTACTAACCACACCATAGTTAATGGTTTGTCAGCATTTCCATTATAAACCCCTATTTATTATTCTGACAATGGCAATTTATATTGGGAACAATAGTGCCAGAGTGAATAAAAATAATAGGATGCTAGCAAAGCAGCGAGGTGACCTGAGTACATCAATGAAGTTTTGGTTTCTGAGGATTTTTTTTTCCTCAATCCCTTGCTCCCATAGCAAAGATTAAACTTGCCTTGCCCATCATCGATCTTCAATTTAGTTGTAAATTTTAATTTCAAATAGGTGGAGGGAAAATCAAGATAATAGATGAAAATGGGAAATAATACAGGTAGCTTATGGGTTTTGCCCTTGCTGTTCAGCTATAAACAGTCAGTCTCTGGTGAAAAATGTCACTTGAGAACTAAGCCTGTTTGTTCTGATTATGCTTTCTCTTATTATTTTTTGCTACTTGCTTTGGTGTGTTGGTACACCTTATTGTGATTGTCTGGAGGACGCAATCTGAATTTGAACACACAAATAATAGACAAACAGCAGTAGCTGGGGTCTGACAAGGCTGGTAGTTTCACCTGCTCTGGAACAAAAGGCTGGTAGCTTGAAATACAAGAATATAGTTGCTTATCCAACAGCAAACTTTGAAAGTCTGAGAGCACCCTGTTAACCTTTTACAACTATTAAAAGGTTATATATTGCTAGGGTGGTCAGAGTAAATATAGGCCATGGGAATGTAACCATGAGTGTCCAGATTTTTGCAATCATGAGTATCTAGACTTTTGCATAAAACAACTGCTTTCAGTTTTGCTGGTGCAGGGTAGCAGAGATGAATACTTTTTCCCTGAGGGAGGTCTTAATGTTGGCGTATCTGGATTTTTTTCTTTTCTGTATCAATTCTGGATAAGGTTTTCTTTTATTTCATACAATCAACAGGTATTTTGTGGCATAACCTTAGTAAAACCCTTGCTCTGGGGATTTTGGAGGCAGGGCAGCCCACTGGCTGAGGAAGCAGTATCTCTGTTCCCTGGAACTGTTTCATGCCTGAAGTTTGTAAGTGGACTGCTGATTGCCATGTCATGATCCTCCACTGGTGATGGACATGGCAAAGTCTCTTCCAGGTTTCTACTTGAAATTTCTACTTGAAATTCTTTAACCCAGTTGGTTCAGCTCCACATTTTGAAATGTCTGCAGGCAACTGCTGTAACTTGCTTAAAGTCTTTTTAGACCAACTTTTGTGCATAGAAGGCTTTGGCTGGCCTACATGGCTGGAGACTTGATATAACCTACCAAGAGCATACGTGAATCTGTGGTGGGTTTGCACTCACAGCAGGAGCTGAAGGAGATGTGGAGATGGTGAAAGTGCTAATGTGAGGCTCTTAGAGAGGTCTTGGGCACCCCACTTCCCAGTGACACTCAGTGCGGAGAAGTGGCAGAGAGCCCAGCAGGAGGTGTCGGGAAGCTAGATGTATGCATCACATCCTTGCTACTGTCTTGTGCCTTTACACCATAAAAGGATGAGGGACAAGAAAATAATATTAAAAGATCTGGGCTGGAGGCCAGAGGAGGAGCAAGGCAAGGGAAATGGCAAGAGACTGTGGAGATTTGGAGCTGGACTACAGCCCATAGGCACATAGGGAAGGATGGAGTATCATGTACCCCAGCTCTGCTGGGTGACCTCAAAGGCCCCTCTGGACCACCTGAAGACAAATGGAGTAGAGTCGGTCTGAGCTAGGGTGGAGCTCCATGACCCCTTTTCCCACTGAGTTGCAGAAAAGCTAGTCAGCTCTTTACCTAGTTGATTCTACGATTCTTACGCTTATGACTTAAGAACAAGAGTTCTGTCATGCTTATGCTATGGACTGGTGTACCACACTCCTGGAGGCTGTGGTTGTCGCAGCAATGGAGGAACAGAAAGAGAAGGGTGGGTTTGCTTTGTTTCAGTCTGAACAAGCTGGAATTGGCTGGCAGGGTGTGAGCTATATTTGCAAATTTTAAAGTAAACAGGAGCTGTAGGTGATTTTTTTCTGGGAGAGGTGGTGATAACATTCAGGAATTGCAATGGGCCCAGTGAACGGTTTTGAGATAATATAGAGTCAATGCCTGGGTAGATAAAGCAAGTATGAGCTGAAATAAAGGTTACAGAGGGGAGTGGTCACAAAGAGCCCTTAATTTTCCCAGTTTCGGTGAACAACTGGAGATGTCCCAATACTCAGAGTGGGATACCTGTTCTCTGCTCCTTGGTGAGGAAGCTTGGCGTTTCAAGAGCTGTCTCCCCGCTATGCCCCTTCCTTAGATACTGCTCAGCCCTCTGGCCCAAGCATTCAACCACCTTGCTGGAGACTGAGCAACAGGAATATGCTTGGAGAAAGATAGTCATCCTTCAACCACTCCTGGCTGTAGACATCTCCCAGGGGTGGCTGGAGATGAGCATCATATTGTGGTAAAGATGCTTAGACATGTTCTACAGTTATCCTAACACCCAATCACTTTTTAGGTTGTGATCTGAGCCAACAGTTCAGATAAAACTCCCAGGTGATCTTGTGCTGGAAAAATGAGGTGATGAGGTTTTTTGCAAAGGGAAACATTTTTCCCTATCATGAGTGGCTCAGAAACAACCATTAAAAATAAACTTAAAATAAGAACATTTCAGGAAGGTGGTGAAAATAGGCTGGGGGAAAGATTGGGATGGAAACAAGTTTGTTTTTTCTCCAGAACTTTGCTTTGACAAACCACAAAGGAAGGTATCTGTGAGAGCTTTGAGTTTTCCAAGTGTTTACTAGTGTGATGCTAATCAGAGCATGAGAAATGGCAAGCAGCTAGTGCTGGGGTGCCCGGATAGCACCTTAGGCAATATTCTTAGGGCTGAGCAAATAGAATCCTTCAAAACACAATAATCCTTCAAAGACGACAACATCTGGAGTATGGAGCATGGTTTGGTGTTTGTTTGCCTCTTATCTAAGGACTACAGCATGACCGTCATCATTGAAGTTGCTTTCTCAGCTCTGTTTTGGGGAGGAGCGTGCATCAGGTTTCAGGGGGTAATATGCAACCCTGTACTGATTTATCCTTTTCAGATACCTGATTCAATCTGGCCCTTAAAATCAAAGACAGACTGATTCACCTGGGCTTTCTTGCATACCTGAAGGCTGCTGGTGATATTTTTTGACTGCTCCACCATTTCTCTGAGGTTTTGATGCCCTTGAGTAAGAGGGTTGATGATGATAAGTGACAACCCCCATCAGCAGGAGAAAACTATATCCCCAAGGAAAGGTTAACAAGTCTGCCTGGGTGGCAGACTCTGGCTCAGGGCAATCCAGGAGTTGGCCTTCTTTCTAACAGATGTGTTGGGAGGAGCAATGGGGCTTTGGGGTGTGAAATGGTGAAGGAGGAGAAGAGAAGGTCCTTATTGGCTTAAAGAGCTGCTTCCGCTGCATTGTAGCTGAAAGCAGCAGAAAGAGTTAGAGGAAGGAGTGGTGGTTCCCCTCCCAGCAAAGCAAACACATGAGCGTTGTGCATAGGAGATCCACCTCCACTGGTATTCATGCAACCACCCAATTAGCAGAAAAAACCCCAATAATTTCAATAATGGTAGAGTTTTTTGGGAATAAATATAGTGGGGAAAAAATGTTTCCCCTCTGTATTCACCTGCCTTTTCTTTTTCCTCCCCAGGGCTTACTTTTAGCCCTGCAAGTTGTTATACACTAATGATGAAGTGTCACACCACTTTGGCATAGGGGTTATGTCCCAGAGGAATGCTTGTCCCTGGGAACTGGTTTGAAGTGGTCTAGCCTAGAAAAGTGATGTCGTCTCTTACCACTAGATGGCAAAAAGGCAGCAAGTCCTGGACATTATGAGGAACAGGAGAGCTGCACAGGAGCATCAGGGCTTAGGTGCAACCAGCCTTTCTGGACTTGGACACAGTTCTGGCTGTGGAGCAGTGAAGGTTAAGGATGGAGAGCTGCCCATGTTACTTGTTTTAGCACTTACTGTCCTCCCGGCTTCTAGGTCCTCTGCAGCCTTGATTTGTCACAAAGAATTAGCCGAGATGAGGCATGTTAGTCAGCTTGCCCTCTCCTTCAATGAGGATGAGCAGCTCTTACCATGTCTGGTTCTGGAGGGTTTAATTCTGTGGTTTTTGCTCATGCTATTATTTTTGCCAGCAATTTGTGACCTCTAGATGTGTTGGAGCTAGTCCTTTCTCAGATATAAACTTGCTGAAGTCAGAGAAAACTACTAAATTTGAATAAAATTGCTGGAAGAAAAGACATCTTTATGCCTCCCCCAGGAGGGCTCTGGTGGCTCTGATTTCTGGCCACTAGACATGGAATTGCATTCTGGCTGCTACAGCAGAGTCCAGTGCAAAAGCAACTCTGCCTGCTGCCCACCAGCTTGATGTACAGCCATGAAATCAAAAGGGGTATCCTGGGTGGTTGTACTCCAGAAAGCAGAAGCAAGAGCCAACATGTGGTAAACCCACTGTAACTCATCCAGCCATAGAAATCAGCCTCTCCTCTCTTCCTGGTGGCTTTCACACTGCTTCACAACCAGGCAATGGTTTGACAGTGCCTGTGGCACAGAACAATATTGGGACTGGTTACAGCAGGAACTTGTTTCTAGGTCAGGGCTGAAGTAAATCAGTCAGAGCAGGGTATTAGATGAGAATAGATGAGCATTAAGTCTGGAAGGTCCTTGTAATTCATAACACTTCATCAGCAGAGTGGCACAGTAAATATATATTGCTCCCTTGAGTCCAGTACTTCACTGTACAAATAGATAATTAATTTCCTAATTTTTATATCCCCTAGCCTTTTTTTCCAGGACCATCCTCCCAGCCAATACAGACAAACCCCTGTAAAAAGGCACTTTCCAAATGGTCCCTTAGCCCTCCCTTTCCTTGTCCCCACACAGGTTTCAGTGGAGCCACATGACAGGTGATGGGGATGTGGGCAAGAGGAGAACAAGGTTGCAGGAGCTCTGCTGAATCAGTCTGGGGCTCTTAGCTTGGTGCCCTGGGTTGTGGCACGGTCATCATCCGAGGCAACCTTGTTGGTGCTTGAAGTGGCTGCAAGGAGTGGCCATGTTCCTGTTTGTTCCCTGGGTGGAGCTGGTGGCTCTGCATAGTTCACCACTGGCACCCCTATCTATCTCTGTGCCTCTTGTGAGGATGTCTGCAAGGGTGGCTGGGTGTAGAAGTGGTCTGGTGGCAGATCTATTCCCCATTTGCATAAGCAGAGGGCCAGGGAGGTGGTGACCTGGGCTAGGTGTTGAGTTCACCTGGGAATATTGTCCTTCCCTCTGTCCCTCTTAACATGTTTGCACTATGCCAAGCATTTGGAGTAGCCCAACGGATGTCAAAGGGTTTCGGTGGAGGGACAGCGCATGTTCCAAGTGGGTTGCCCAACACTCAAGGGAGCATGGCTGCTTAGCTGGGGAAGGACAAGCACTTCTAAAGGACAAAAACTCATATCTGAGGCCCTGCCAGCACAAACCTACCTGGCGAGAGTGAAACTGGACTATCTTGCAAAAACACTTTGAGTAAACACACTGCTCAATGGAAAGCATCTGATAAGAGCTGCTGCGTTTCTGGTGGCTCAGTCAAGAGGACTTCAGTGCTCCCATTAGGTCCGCAGCTTCATCAGGGCTGTCTCACCTCCTCTCTCTGAGGGAGACACCATGTCCACGACCATCTGCCAAGTGATGGGATTCATCGTTTCGTCACTGGGTGTTGCGGGGTGCATGGTGGCCACTGCCATGGATATGTGGAGCACGCAGGACTTGTATGACAACCCAGTCACAGCCGTCTTCCAATATCAGGGACTGTGGAGGAGCTGCGTGAGGCAGAGCTCCGGCTTTACAGAGTGCCGGCCATATTTCACCATTCTTGGGCTGCCAGGTAGGGGCAAAAGATGTACCAGGTTTAAACCAGGAGCTCTTCTGTAGCTCTGCACAGTTTTCATACAAAAGCAGGAGCAGGTATCTTAAAGCATTTAGCAAGGAATAAAATTTCCAGGCTTCTCAGTGTATGAGCATGAAGATATGTACATAATTTTTATCAAAATAATACCTTTATTCTGTGGAGGTTACAACTTGGGAGTGTGTGTAGGTGAGCTCTGGATGAGCGTCATGGGTTCAGCCCCATTGCATGATGACAGCATGATGAGGGCTTTTAGCTCTGTATCCTCCCTGTATGCATCAGGGATACCAACCTTTCTTCCCAACTGTGAGATAGGAGGGAGAGCTTTGTTGAAGACCACTGTATTGGCTGTCGTGGTTGCTTTTTGACCTTCCTGAGGAGTGTGATGGAATAAATGTGTTTCTCTGTAGCCAGCTTCAAGTTTGCTAGGTGAGTTTTGTTTCATTTGAAAGAGCAAAACTGATGATTGGGGTCACTTGTTTTAAAGAATAAAAAAAATGTTTATTAAACTTCATATACAAATGTTGATCAGTATATAGATATATCCTTATAATGCTGTGTGTAGGTGATGGTGTTTTAAAAGAGTGATGAGGCAATGGTAACCATATTTTGATGTCAATGTATCATAATCAAGATTTACTTCTTGTATTACTTTTAGATAATATAGCAATAGGGGAAACATGCAAAGCAATCACAGGCATTTTCTGTTGTGTCTGAGAGATTGTTTATCAGTTTTGTTCTCTTTACGTCTGTTTAGTTGATCAGTACCTTAAAACATAAAGAAGGCCTGTCCCTCCTTGAATTTGGTTTTACCCCTAAACTTTCTATATTTTATTAATTATAACTAGTTATAAAGTTAGATTTCCACTTTTGTGTTTTGTATTAGTAACAGAAATGCAGGTGATGTCAGTTTAGATGACTAAATTGTTTTACCACAACCACCTCTCACTACTCACATCAACAGCAGGGAAAAATACAGCTTTCCATTTTCACTTATATCTGATAAACACAGTGATGCAAACTGTGGTTTCAGATCACTGACATTTATTTTGGTGAATAAGCTTGCATTTTTAAGAATTTCTGTGCAAACCATCCATTTGTATGGAAATCAGGTGTGCAAAAGAGCAATCGTGTGCAGGTATTAAGCAAAGTTATCCTACAGCATGCAAAGTGTGTATGCAACAACAGCAAGTGGTTTCTGTGCTTGATTTTAGCTATAGGGCTGTTTGTTACCTAGTGTTCCTGGTTCCTGATACATTTTTTCCCCCCCTTAGTCTCCTATTTTGTTTGTCTAAGCCCTTCCACTCCTTCCTTCTAGGGGGAGGTCATTCACCTTTGGAAAGCCTCTCTATACAGAGGACTTTAGATGGATGCCAATATTCACTTGAAACTGCAGTGCTCACTTTCTAAACACCTCTCACTTTCAGTCCCATGAGCCAAGTGAAGAGGCCTTTATGCCACAGCAGACCTGGGAACAGTTTCTTCTCCTTTCTATCTCTTTGTGGAGATGGTACACACGTCAGCTTCATGGAGAGAGGAATTGCTGATGATGGCTATTTTGCATTTTCTCTATCGTGTCCTGCTGAGTTCCTCCCCTTTCCAACAGCTGCAGATTGTTCCTTTTCAATGGAGATTCACTACACTGGGACTTCAGTGCTCCAGCTGAAGAGCAATGTCCCAGGAGCTGTTTGGCTTGGCCTGCCTGTTGTGTCCTTCCACAGGTACCTAAGGCACTGGAAACGTCTCTCCTGGAAACCCACAATGTCTCTGTGAAGTGTTAGCTTTGGGTCACTTCTTGAAGGGTTGAGACCACCACAATGATGGTGCCTAGGAACCATAAGGTCTGTAGGAAGTATCCAAAAGAATGAAGTACTGTCTTGGGGACAAGAACCTTCCATCATGATCTATAGTGTCTTATGCTGCCTTGGAGTACAAGCCTCCTCTGCCTGTCCTGAAAAAAAAAAACAATTGCAAAGAAACTTAAAGTGACTGTAAAGACAAATGAATGTTGTGATTTTTCTTTTCTTTGCAGCTTTCTGCTTTGCATCAGGTGCTGTGTGAACAACCTTTGAGGGCTGATAAGGCGTATCCTCCAGCTTCTTGTTCTCTGATGAATAACTAATGAGCTTGCACCTGGGGGCTGATGAATGGGAGATTGAAAACCCCAGGCTCGTTAGCACTTATCAGCTGATAAGGGCAAATTGAGTCATAAGAACAGCAGCCCCAGTGGGACTGCCAAATGGGAGAAGGTGGTATATTCCCAACCTGTGGGATGGCAGACCTCCTGCTTCCTTGTACATCGTGGTGCCAGCATGGTTTGTGGTACCCCGCAGGCAAGGAGACCCACATGGGTACCCCAGCACTCACCCTTACCCTTCTGGGAGGGATTATAAACCATTCTTTCAACTTATGCAAGGCCAGTGGGCTCTGCTCCTTGCTCTCTGGCTCCAGTGTCTCCTGCTCCAGTTGGGCCATATGGGACCCTTGGGCACCATGGTCATCCTGGCCATCCCATAAAAACAGGTGACAGACAGATTGAATGAAGTCCCTGGGGCTGTAGAATGTGTTGCCCACTCTTCTCAGCTGGATGTGAACCCACATTATCTTCCCTGAAGATGGACAGTTATGTGGGGAGCATCAAAGCCAAACCCAGGGCTGCTAGAGCTCATGGAACAGCAAGAGGAGGCTGCAAAATGTCCCAGCCAAATCACAACAGCCCTTGAAATACTTTTGACCAGAGTCTCCTAGTGTTCTGCCAGCACTGGTGCCTCCCGTCTCTGCCACGTGCACAGGCAGGGAGGAGAAATGTCTGCAGCCAGCACTGAATTTCAGGCAAGATGGGACATGTGCCATCTTATTAGAAAATCACCTAGGTATTCAAGTGCACGGCATTTTCCCTTCACTTCTCCATTTTTAAAGGTGCGAGTTTCCCCTTGCTTTTCCCTCTACTTTTCTACTTCATCCAACAGGAATCTGGAGGGTTTTTGCCACCTTCTGCTGACTGAGAGCAAAGCGCTCAGCTCCCATGAGCATGACCCACCAACATCACAGCCTGCCTCCAACCAAGCATTCCCACCTTGATGGCAGGCTACTAAACAAATTCAGGGCTAGAGTATTTGTATGTTGTATTAATTAATGTAGACAGATTTATACAGGACTGACATTACAAATTACATAGAAATGATATGCTGGGGGAGGTCATTGCCAAAGCTTTGTTGCTATTTCTTGGTGTATGTGTAATGTTTGTCAAGGTGATTTTCCTCTTCTCCTGTGCCATGTGTTTTACTGTAAAGCAGGAACATACAGAACTCCATTTTGAGTCACACATTAGTTGGAAATAGCATGGATAGCTGGGTGGAGCTGCCTGCTTTCATCACTGCTTGGGGAGAATGAAAAAAGAAAGCTTTCTCAATCAATTTGGTTATGAAACCACTCTTATCCCAAATGTGCACAAGCTTGTCTCCATGAATTTCAGATGAATAAATCACAACTGTTGCCAATGAATATTTACAAAAATTTATGTCTAAGCCATCAAACTCTTGATAAACAGCCACATTTCCAGAGGTGCCCCAGATAACCCTGAGAATAGATCCAATGCCCATTTCCCAGGGTTTTCTTCTTTAGTATTTTTATTTTTAGACAGAAACAATCTTTTAAAACCTCATAGACTCTGACAAATGTCATTTCAGACACTCAGTGTGACTCTTGTTAATTTGTTTTGCAGCAATGTTCCAGGCTGTGAGGGCCCTCATGATCGTGGGTATTGTCCTGGGCATCCTTGGCCTCCTTGTGTGCATTTTTGCTCTGAAATGCATCCGTATTGGCAACATGGAGGATTCTGCAAAAGCCACCATGACTCTGACCTCCGGCATCATGTTTATTGTTGCTGGTAAGTGGGTGGTGGTGTGTCCTTCATGCATAAGTCATTTCAATTGCCTGGAATTGAGTACCGGGCAAGCCCTTACACACTTCTGGTCATAGGTAGCAAATGCTCTGGAGTAACCCAAAGCACTGATGCTTGCATGAAGTTATTGATGTTTACCTTCCAGCCTGGCCTCCTGGGGTCAAATGGTTTCTACTCTGTTTAGTAAAAGAAAATCAGAAGTTTACATGTGACAGAACATGGGAGGCTGAAAAAACAACCCGCAGATGAAAAAAAAAAAATGTCTCTCTTATTTTGTTGTATGTATACTGTTGTCATGTGTTAATATAAATATCCTTTATTTATACATTTTTTTGAAGGTTTTGAAGAACCTTAGGCTTTATATATAGCAATTTTATGAAGACTCTCAGGGCTGTAATAGCTTAGCTTGTAATTTTTAAATACCTTGGGTTATCAGGAAGGCTGTAGGAATGCCCAGTGTTGCCCAGCTACCTTGAAACTGCAAAATGCTTAATACACCACTTACAGGTTTTCCCACAATTTTTTGCAGATAAGTAGTCAAATCAAATCCATATCTTAGTTAAGCGAAGGAGAATGTCTCTATTTAAAATTCTTATAGTTGAATGGCACTTAACTTTTGTTGGGATATGAGACTTGCAAAATGACTTAAAGATGTACAAGAAGTACAAGTTTGAAAGAGAAAGCCACCTTCAGCAATACAGAATAATAAAAAAATTAAAATAATTAAAACAGTGAAACAGCAAATGATAATGCCATTGCTGTCAGGCTGGGCATCACAATGATCACCTTTGCAGGTGAGTGAAAGAAGTTCCTGCTCTGGAGTCTGGTCTTCCAGGCTGCCTGCAGTCAGGCAGGCATCACTACCTAGTGATAAAACAATTGTAACTCCTCTTCCACGTGAGAGAGAGGGTGTTTTCCCATGCAAAAAGTAATTTCTGTTATGGAATTTTTTGGCCATGTTCTTCAACGTAAAACAATCTCCTAGAACTGAACTACTGAGTAATTTCAGCAGCTAAAATGATCTGTTCATTAAACTCATTTTCTGTGAGAGAACACTTCTTATGAAGGTACATACCAACATACAAAGCAGTGTCTCAGCCACCCTTCCAGAGCTTTAAGGTGTTTCCCCAAGGCCAAAGGTGACTGCTTGAACCATGTGGGTCTCAGTCTGTCTCTCTGTCTGATCTCAGGCCTGTGTGCCATCACTGGAGTGTCCGTGTTTGCCAATATGCTGGTCACAAACTTCTGGATGTCCACAGCCAACATGTACCAAGGAATTCAGAATGTCCAGAACAGGTAGGTGGTCAACTGGCTTAGGATGCTCCTCAGTGCAGATCTCACTTGGGGCCAGGGTGGGCTTCAGCTGAAGGAAAGGCAAACTCCGGGTGCATATTAGTCTGGTCCTAGGACTTGGAAGATTTATTGAGTCTATCTCTTATCTGCATTGGAAATAATTTGTCCAAGCACATTGGCTGGGATTTCTCTGTCCACACAGCTCAAGAAGGAGGTAGAGAGTCCATTGAGGATGAGCCTGCAAGTGGGATGGTGCTCACAGGAACTTCTGCAGGACCAAAGGGAGAATGATAATGTTCAGTGCGCTTCAGAAGCATCAGACTAGAACATTGTCACAGCCCTTACCAGCAACGTCTCTGTGTTTTGCAGGTATACCTTTGGCTCAGCCCTCTTTGTTGGCTGGGTGGCAGGTGGTCTGGCCCTCGTAGGAGGCATCATGATGTGTCTTGCTTGCAGAGGGCTGATTCCAGAAGAATCCCGGTAAGCTTATTTGTGGTATACATAGGAAGGCATTGCAGGAAACCTTGGGTGTCAAGACAGCATACAGACAGCACGTCACAGGATATGGCTGTGCATAATGTCCCTGCTGCAAGGGTTACCATGATGACACACCTGTTTGCCAGGTCAAAAGTAATCGTTTCCCTTCCCTGACTACATGACTTATAAACAAATAGAGAGGGCAGGCGAGACCAACCTTAAAAGCTAAATGTGCAGTGTGCTGGCTAAGTCAGGCCCTTTAATTGAAGCTTTAATTGCAAATTGCATAGCATGTCATCAGCAGGTCTAGATTGCATCCACTGAGCTGTGATTTACATCAGGTAGGGCTTTGTAAACCTATGTAGCTGGTTATTGTAGGTGGGTCTTTCACTCAGTCAAGGATTTACTCATGAGAAAGAAAGTCTAAGTTTATTAAAAAACATGAAAGAGACTTGCAGCCTACCATGGATGGTTTGCTCTGAGCTCATTGAGTGTCTCCAGGTTATGACACAGCACAGTTGCCTAAAATCCAATGGCAAATAGGAACAGAGGGTGCAACACCAGGTAGTCACAGACCTTCCAGATGACTGATCCCATTCTTTGTGTCTCTTTCAGTTACAAAGCAGTATCCTACAATGCATCGGGACCGAATATCTCCTACAGAACAGGGCCGTATAAAGTTGCTTCAGGGTATGAACCTGAAACGAAGATTAGGAAGGGTACAGGATACGAAGAAGCTGCTCGAAGTGAGGATGGAAGACGCTCGTACCCTTCAAAACATGACTATGTCTAGTAGACGTTCTGGGCTTGAGTTGCACTACCTATTATAAAATAGTTTTACCTTCAGAAGCAAGAAGTACGTGCAAACAAAGCAGTTTGTAAATAGGATTATGTTTTCTACCACATTTCCACTACTCTGAGGTTTTATCCTAGCTTGTTATGAACATTGGTTTTGTTTGACTACCTGTTAGTATGCCTACCATAAGGAGGTCTATAAAAAAAATTAATGCTCTCAGAGTAGAACAGTTTGCTCTTATTTTATGTTATAAACTCTGATATCCAGGACCAGGATTATGCCTTGTACCCTTTTCTAATAGGTCAAAATTCCCATTTAATAATAGCCCAGATGTAAAAGCAATGCTACCCCATTGCCTTCTTCCCTTTGATCAGGTTTTCATGCAATTTGTCAGTGTCATCCCCTACTTTTTCAGAGTCTGGAGAGGTGAACAGTATCCTGTGACCTCAGTGTTCTCTAATCATCAGAAAAAACAGTGTTTTGCTGAAATGATAGTGTACCTTTGCTCTGGTTTTGACACTTGAGGCTTTGAGGTTTGTTTGTTTGATTTTTGGGGTTTTTTTAACAGGTTGAAAAGCAAAAATTATAATCTAATACTCGCCTATATTATTCTGCTGTGTACTTTAAGTAAATTCAGTTGTATCCCTCTGGCTGTGGCTAATGCATACAGACCCCACTGTCATGGTGTTTTCCTCCACAGTTACTCTTTCTACTCAGACACACCTTTGCTTTGCTGGTTGTACTACAATGCTGATCTGCTGTGATATTTAATCTGGTTTATGTCACTTAGACGTTCACTATAACCTGTGGTACAAAGTGTATTTATTTCTTCTGATCTCTCCAGGGAATATGTATAATCCATTGTTATTCCTATGCTAGGTATTTGCTGTAATAGCTGAAAACCTCTGTGTGCCACTGGCATTAAAAAGTCATCTTTAATGAAGCTAGATTCTAATTCTCATTTAGAATTAATTAGAGTTACATTTGGAGCAGGAATCCCAGGGAGCATTAGATGTGTAACTCCATACTGACATAGTGACTTTCTTGTGTTAATTCTTCCCCCAGTGATGTGAAGATTAACTCCTTAGTGGGGCATTGCCTCTTCTAGCCAATCCATCAGAGAGGAAGTTTATTTGAAGGGGTCAGAGGAAGAAACACAAGAGCTTACGTGGGAGGGGAGAGCTGTGTGCCTTTAGCAGGTCCTCCCAAGTGGCTTCCAACATCTTACCGAAGTTCTGGGAAGTACCTATGAGCAGAATGAAGGGGGTACTGAGACCTAAGATAGAAAGAAGACGTCCAAAACCTCCAAAGCAGCCATTTTTGATAGCTATCTGCAATAGGTTTTAGCCCCAGTTGTAATGATTTTAAGTTCTCTGTAGGAGTTCATCTAGCTGGCATCTCTGGTGGCTTGTATGAACGGGGGGCGTGGGCAGCCTGTCTCACTGAACACTAGTGCTCTTGGTAAGGGTGAGCACAAACCATGCCAGCTCTCCACCACCACATGGAAGCACGGTTCCAGCGCAGGTCCAGGAGACGTGGATTGGCTGCACCTCGGGCAGGTCAGTGAGAGGAGAAGTTAATGTCTGGTAAGGTGCATTGCCAGGGGCTATGGCTGGAGGAGATGGCCACCCACCCTGGTGAGAAGAGTTTCCACTCAGCAGAAAATCTTGGTCCCATCTCAGGCTGGATGTTGGCCCCTGCTGCCACCTGGGATAAATCTCTGCTGGATGTCAGTGCTGACTCTCCCTTTCATACTAGAGAAAGACTTGTTTTAAGGATCTGTGTTTAAAGGAGAACTATTTAGCTTTGCAGAGGTAAATCTTGCCCTATTTTAAAAATACTCATACTCTTTACAATGGTTTTGTTCCCATCTCTCAATGTAGACATAACTTTTCTGCCTTTTTTTTTTTTTTTTTTTTGCATGCTGGATTTTGCTGGATTTATTCTTTTGTTAGTTATTTTTTTTACATTAATATTAAAAACAAAAAAGTCTTTAAGACCAAAATCACTGTTTTATCTTTTTCTCTCCTTGTCACAAGCAGCAGCTACTGATCTTCCTGCTCAGCTAAACTCACCCCAGCTTTGGGTTCTGCAGATTCTTGGGAGCAGTATAGGCAAGTATGTGTGGTTGAGAGAAAAAATAGAAGACGATTATTTTTAGTTCTTTGTAAGATAGTTAGCTATATGCTGAGACAATGTACCAGAAAAGCAGATGAAGAAGCATCAGGGAACACCAACCCACTGATGCAACAAGTCCTTGCTGAGACCCTGACCTTGCTGAGGAATACAGTTCAGCAAGTGTGTGGCTCTTTTTGGGTTTGAGACTACTTTGGTCAGGCCAGTATCTGCCTGACTTTCAAGGTAGCAATTAAACACTTCTAAATACTTCATTGTTCTTGGAAGGGCAGAAAAATTGCTGGTATGCTTTCACTCCTGCCAGCCTCCACTGAAAAGGGGCTGAAAAGCACAGGAATGTTTAATTTAGATAGGAAACACATAAGTGGTGGTGGTTAGGTAAAGATACACAGGGTAATGAAAAATACAGAAAAAAGCCCAGAAAAATTTGAAATACAAGTTTCCAACTGCACTAGAGCAAAAAAAGGTGCACATGTAAAATCACAAGTAAGCACCTTTGAAAGTTACATTTAATTTTTATGCAACACAAATACTCTGACAAACTCACCGAGCCAGCTACCTCTCAGTTTCACTTTGATGTGTGCAAGTGTGTAGATGACAAGATTGCAGGCAGGAGCATTATGGAGAGCAGCAGAGAGCTGCGAGAGAGCTGTAGCGGGAATTCTTGCCCTCAGTTGATTTCTGATCTTCCGACATCGGTTTTCATTTCCTTACCTTCACTGAAAACCTGCAGTATGAAAAATTTAATGCAGTGAACTTCACTGGAAAAAAGAAAAATCAAATTCCAAAGCAGAGAATAATTTACTTATGAGCCTGTTTGCAGTGTAGCAACACCTGCTATTACAGCTGTTCCCCTCTGTTTCTGGCCATAATGGACCTTATCTTGTGGTGGGTAGTACCATGAGTGGTACTGGGGGAATGACAGGGGGAGAACCAGCAGCTGCAGCCATGGAGCTATGGTTCCTGCTGCAGAAAGCACTTCTGTCCATGTCCCTGTCTTGGGACATGGGCCCAAATATCCCCTTTTCAGCTGTACTGATCCATCTCCTGAAAGACCTGCAGCTGAAACCACCAGCTTAGGGAAAGCTCTGGGTCTTTACAGTGAAACAAGTTCCCTTTCCCAGGCTTTTTCTTCTGCAGCCCTGCTAGAAAATATGTGGATACCCTAATTATTTATTGGAGTTTGGAAAAAAAAGAAGATCCAAAAGGCCCCCTAGGATGACTCAGCATTGTCTTGGAGGCAGCTCATTGTGTCCCAGTGCTGTTCTAATGCCCATATGCAAAGGACACAAAACCCTATGGCTCGTGGTGCTAAGGGCCAGCTACATAGGGAGGGGGTATGCCCAGTCTATATGCTGTCTGGGGAGCACCCTGGGGTCACCCACCCAAAACACAGGCTCTGCACCCTATGCTGTTCACTGCAGGGAGGCATTTAGGGATGAATTTAGGCTCAGAAACTCAGCACCAAATGTGTCACTGAGTTGCTGAAAGAAGCAGCATATTGCTTGCACCCTGTCATCCTGCAGGCAGAAACTCCTGGAGAGTATGGTGCCATTTCAAGGCATGCAGAGGAATACCATCCTGCTTTTCTGCCTGGCTGGAGTTTGGGAGGAGCAACTAAATATTTGCTGGGCTGGACTCGGCTTGCTGATTTGACCCATCACACAGCAACAGGAGGTTTGTGCCTCTAGAAGTCTTTGGCTGAGTAAAACCTGGAAATAATTGTTGGAACCCAGATATGCAGATTTCTTGGGCCTCATGAATAAATCCTGTATTTCCTCCTGCTGTTGCTACTGGTGAGGGAGGAAAGACTCACCCCCCCACCAATTATTTTGCCTTTATTGATAATGCACTGTGGGGCAAAGGATGCATTTGATAGCTCTTGCAGAGCCAAGGGAGATAAGTCAGGGAAACCGACTGGTGATGTGTGTGGGTGCATGTGTGCCTACACTCAGAAATGGGTTTGTTTCCATAAATTTGATTGTCTTCTGGAAAATGCATATCCTGTTTCGGAGAAGCTAATTAAATATAGGCTCATCTACTAGAGCAAGTGGTGAAAAGGCTGTGTGTATTATCTGCCAGAAGAGCTCTATATAGATTCTTTCTGAGCTTCTGCAACATTTATAAGTGTATAAGAGCACGGTAGATTTGCGTGGACTTTGACCAAGGGAAGCAAAGACGCGTATCTGAAGCTACAAATTGGACTATGAGATAAGAACTCTCCTGAAATCTATATGCAATTAAAAGCCCAATCTTCCTTCCTATAGTGACAAGGTTATTGCTTTTATGTAGCTGAACAGAGATGAATGAGCCTATGGATTAATAGCACTAAGATTTATGACTCTGTGCTTGCCCCAAATATTATGGGAGAATATCTCTCTGGGTGAGAAATTCTAGCTGAATAAATTTGACAGGATTTTTCTTTTCCTTTATTTTTTTCCAGCTTGGTATTATTTGGGAGAGTTGTGCTGCATTCAGAGATCGTTAGAGCTGTGATTTGAATATCTACTAATTGTCCCATATATATTCATGCCTTATAGGAGTATTGCTGATAACTAGAGCCCTACAAAGACAAATGTCAATGAGAAAAACAAAACTCAAAGTATGGTATTTTAAAGACCATGACAATTTAATGGCATTAAACTCTTGGCAAGGGCCTGACCAATGATTTCAGTGTAGCTGTGTTGCTTTGTCCACTTGAGAAGGGCGTCATGCCTATGCCTAAATGGATGTCCTAAATGGTACGGCACCGTTACAGTACCTACAAGCTGGAAGCTGGTTGTGCCTGCATCAGCTGGGATAATGTTTATAAAACCATCTCTTCAATTTGCCGTGACAGTGCAAAAGGCCCTTTTGCAGAGGAAAATCCTGATTTGCATAATTTCTCCTTCATTAAATTGGTTAGTTCTTTATCTTGCTGGCTCTGAACATGTTTCACTGTTCCCAGACTCTGAGAGACTTCATCCCAGAGACAATGAAGCCAAAGGAGTCACTTCTAGTAGGAGAATTCAGGTGTCAGCAATTGGGGAAGACCATGGAAAACCATCCATGCTGTGCTGAACTTGAAGACAAGGTTGAAATGTTAAGAGGAAAACAAAAAGCTGCAGGAATTTAAGGGTAGAAGTTTGGGTATAGGAGGGATGGGGTTACATGCCCATATGGGGTACGCAGGTCAGGTAAGGGGTGAGGACTGGAAAACTATGCCCAGGAAAAAGCATGGGCACTGGACAGACCCTGCTCCTCCAAATCATGCCTTGATGCTTGGGTTGCATCTTCCATCATTTAACAAAACTTCAAGGGTATTTTTAGCTTTTCAGGAAAAGCCTCTGGGTGTTAAGCAGCATGGACAGGCATGTGTGCTCCAGGCCCATGGACCAAGCCTGCTTCACCACCCTCTTCACTGCACATGAGCAAGCAGAAGGCTGGTGGCTGGATTTGACCCGAGGAACAGGTGGGAAGACTTGAGAGGTAAGGGAATGTGTTGTCAGGATCTGAGAAGCGCTGGCAGCATGAGGGAAGGGTGCCTGTGGTTTGCCTGCAGCAGCCTCCCCGTTGCTTTCCCTGATAACAAAGTTGCCTTGTCTTGTGGCATTGCAGCATCCTCACAGATTGAGGGAAATTAATTTTAGAGGCAGCTCTTGTTCCATTGTTGTTTTCCTGCGGGAAAAGCTGAGTTTGTTTCCTTAATGCAGTCACAAAGAAATCTTTGTGCAAATGAAACATCAGGACACCCATCTGCCTATTTAACTTTGGCTGCAAATGAGAGTTCCCACTTGCACTTCTGACTTTCTTTTCCACTGTGTGCTTTCTGTTGGCTTTGTTTAGTTCTGCTTTGTTTTGCATTCAGGCTGCAGTAATCCACCTGACTGGGGAGCATCTCTGCTGCTTCCCATTGGTTTGGTATCGTGCAGCCCAGCACTGACAGCAATGTGGTCCAATTTGGTGTCATCAAGAAAGTATCCTAAAAAGGGGTACACAAGCAGTTGCTTTATCTCAGAAGATGTCCATAAAGCAATGGCAGGGGTGGGGGGAGGGAAGAATTGAAAAAAATACTTAAAAAAAAATAATTTCTTTTCTGGATAGGACACATTGATGATGGAGCTGATATCAGAATTGCTTTTCCCTTTCATCTTCTCCTCTCAGAGCCCATCACCTGTGATAACCGAAGGTGAATCTTTATGGCTTTTCCATGCCCTTCGTGCATCTTTTGCCATGTAGCTTTGTCTGCATATATGTTAATGTATTTGTGAGAGTATGAGTGTCAGCTTTCTCTTAGCCCAAGGCTCTCAGCTATTTTTGGAGTTTCCCAAACTTAGGGGACGCTTTTTCCCCACCTTTCTGTCACCATCTGGACTTGGTGTTGAGTGCATGAAGCTCACTGACTCAGAAACACCTCAGGTGTGAAAATTGTTAGTAAAACAAGTGTAAGAGCAATTCATGCACTGGTCAGGGGGAGAATACGTGCAGGAACAGCAAGAGCAGCCACACCTGGGGCTGGCAGGGTTTGATCAGCAGCCAGCAGAATGGATGTGATTTAGATTTTAGTGCTGGGCAGGGTACCTGCCTTGGCACTGAGTTTGCCACGTGGTCAAGGTGAAAGAGACTCTTCTTTCTGCCCTTTTGCTACCTGTTTGCTGGTTTGGGCAGAAATTTATTTCACCATTGGTACAGGAAAACATCCCTCCTTTATTTAATTCATTAAAAGCAGTGTTTGTTATGATCAACACTCACCAAAAAGAACAGCTGTTAAATTAAGCATAAAGTAACACATCTGGCAATAGCACTGTAAGCGACAAAAAACACAAGCCAGGTATAGTTCTTAAAACTTGAACTATTAAAATGGAAAAGAATCATTTTCAAGGTATGGAGCTACAGAGCCATGCCCTATGGGTGTGTATAAGCACACAGGTGAGAGTACATACCAGGTGACATGGGGATTTGCAAAATATGGGGAGTAAACGGGGTCTGCATGTTTGTGAACAGTTTGCTGAAATTATATTAATTTACCCTGTTCTGCTCAGCCCTGGTTGGGCTTTCTGCTCCCTAGCATTAAAACCCACATACAAATGTTAGAAATGGGGAATAGAAGTCTGAACAAGCAGTGGAATGGATTAGAAAAGAGAAGATAAATGGAGAAGTGCCAGTTTTTCCCACTGCATTTTCCAAAATGTCATACTTTTAAGGGATCAGGATCATAAGCGCACTGCTCCAAATGTACAAAATACAGAGAGGATTAGGTAAATGAACTTAATCTGCACAGATGAGCAGTATCAGCAGAGTTTAGCCATGTGGTCATGTTTAGAGTGAAAGAACTATCCTTTGGGTTGGAGTTTCCATCTATTCAAGATGGAAAGGAAGAAGGAATCGGCAAGTTGTGGCTTGTTACTCTGTCTGTCCAAGTGCATTCAGGCCAGGCTCCCCCTAGAGCAGAAATCGAGACCTTTTCTGTCACCTTCAAAGAGCACCCACAAAGAGAGATGCAGGAAGAAGGAAAGCTGCTTTCTCCCCTTCCTGACTCTCTTTTCTGGACTGCTTTAAAGAATAAAACCCCCCCACACAAGTGCTAGGCTGTGTCTGGTGCAGAGAGTTGGCTTCAGCCTGTGGGATGCAAAGCTCATGGGTTTTGAGGCTCCAAAAAACTCATGGCACTGTCAGACATTGTGTTACTGCTTAACGTGCGTGATGAAGGGATAGCAAAAATCACTGCTTTTCAGACCACGCAGCATTTATGCTCCTTGCTGTGACCCACAGTGGCTGTCCAGGGAGGACGCAACTCCCTGTGTTGTCTGGGAAAGCCCCAATAGTGTGGTATTCCCAAAGAGGAGCGGCCCTGGGAAGGCTGAAGAGCAGCTCCTGCCCGTTTCTGGTCTTGTGGCACCACCCAGTGGCTGCTGGCAAAGCGTTGTCTCATCCATGTCACCACGTGTTATCCCCTTGCAGCCCGGCTCTGCAGGGCCGTGGGGACCGAGGTGGTTCCCAGAACATCAGTGATGGCTTGGCTAGGCCCTCCAGGAAAGAGGTCTGCAGGTCACTGCTGTCACCTGCAAACTGGAGAGGAGCACAGAGAGAGTGAAGGGGAGCAGCAAGGTGGGACCCACCACACAGATTTGTATCCTGTGCACCCCCCTCCCCAGGTCAACTGGGATTTGAAATAGATTTTACCCAAGGAAGGCCAGCATTTGTGCTTTTTAATATATAGATATATATTTTTTTCCTAAAAAACCCAATTTGATTACATCAGCTCTCTCTCCCTCATAAATTGAGGTTATGTTTAAGTCCTGTTTTACTAATTTAATCATTTTGCCATTGCATCGCTCCAATTATCTCTAGATTTGTTTCAGAGACCTTTTCTCAATTTGATTCTCTGACGCTTACTGTTTTGCTCCAAATTACATGAATCCTGATTCCCACCCCCTACAAAGAGGGTGAGTGGATAAACATTTGCCGACATGAATAGCTCCAGAAAGGACGCCTTCAACATCAGCGTGAGAGGAAACACAGCATCCAGGAGCCTCAATTCTGAGCAGAAAGAGCCACTGAGGGAGCCTCAACCAAGCCAAGTTGACGGTCCTACACCTGGGTGGGGGCAATCCC